>NC_090883.1:50281226-50298726 GCF_036669925.1 Montipora capricornis | reverse complement strand
TTATAGCAATGTGGCTTAGAATATCTCATTATATATGTTATAAAATATGCTTTTTAGCAAAAAAGAAAAAATCAGTATAAAAACCAAGGACTTTTCAGAGTAATAACTGTAAATACAAAAATTTGCAAAAATATTGTTCTGATACAAAAAGTTGAAAAGAAGTTTTTAAAATTTAGTTCACCAACATTTCCACCAAATTTGGCTAAAAAAAAGAAGAATCAGTGAATTCTTTAATATATATATTTTTAAATGATATGTGTCGACACTTGTTATTTGTAATAAATTACGCTTCAGACTTCCATGGGAAAAAAATATCCAAATAGATCATTCAAAACTTTTTAAAACCAAATTTAAGTCCAAAATATCAAGTTTTGAGGTTAATTTGACGATCTAGCGCGATTTTCGAAGCGAAACAGACGGCCACGAAGTAGTTCGTAGACTTAAAAAAAACATGAGCTTAAAATAATGGCTTGAATGCCAATTGTTTATCTTCATCACTTACCTCAATACCCCTGTTATTTTCCAGCTGCCGTTCTAAAATTCCTTGAAATTGTTTCTCTGATATTTTTGCCCATCCTTAGGCAGAGGTTTTTCAGTGAAAAATCATTTTGAACTTTCTATAAAAAGCAATTATGTTTGCACAAACGAAACACAAATAGCCCTTTACTGAGGCGGCCATTTTACTCCGAGCTCTAAAGTTGAGCCAGCGATATGGTCACGTGATTCTGGTCACATTTGGCATACATGGAGACATGGACGTACGGACGGACGGACGGTCGCATGGTGACGCAGTAGCTAAAACAACAATTTCCCGCATCGATAGCTTACCATATTTTCTTAACCATGGTGCGTCGCGCGCGTGCCTTCGGCGCACCGAACTCCTCTAATAGGGAGCTTAAGCACGACACGTTTTGGTCAACACGAACGCCAATCAGCGGAGGTGAGACTGGGTCGAGACCGGCGTCTGTGACTTGACTTGTTTGTATTAAGCATGTCGCGTCAGTAATTTTACGGCATCGCTACTTAATTGTAGAGCAGGTTTGATTATTTGTCTGCTTTCTAATACTGAATCAAAACTTCTTTAAGAAAGATATGGGATATGCTTTTTTAGAGCTACGATCAAAGATTGATTTCAGAGGATGAACTTATTGTTTTATTGGAAGAGAACACGCCTGGAAATTCTTAATCCAGTTACGATCGATAATCCTGAAATGATTGTGAATGTAAAGCAAAGTTCAGATCTGCCAGTGTTAGCTGATTTGTCCAATCCATTTTGGTATATTTCTGTAAAGGAAAGCAAATGACAAATATAAATGAAGGGTTCCAAAAAAGAAATTAAATTTGACGGTCATTATCTTTTTTCAAAATT
This sequence comes from Montipora capricornis, assembly GCF_036669925.1. Classification (NCBI taxonomy): domain Eukaryota; kingdom Metazoa; phylum Cnidaria; class Anthozoa; order Scleractinia; family Acroporidae; genus Montipora; species Montipora capricornis. The sequence goes on along the minus strand of NC_090883.1, from coordinate 50,297,357 downwards.
TAACATGGTCGTTTTGGAAACGTTGTCTTAGCGTTGCCAGCGCATTAAAATTTAAGACCATAGAACACAAACAGAAGCACGTACAAAAAGATATATAAAGTAAAACAAATATTTTTCAAAACAGACTTCCTCTAGGTTTTTTGGCAAGATGAGTCTCAACGTCTGCAGCGCTGTTTTTCATCAGGGGGTAGAACCATAGGCAGAGACCCCAAAGGATGCGAGAGCGCGTGAGTTCACGTTATTTTGAGATGGTTGTAACGGCCGACTCAACTGATCGAGGAAAATGTTCCATAAAAACTTCAAATCGCGATGTTTCTTTTCAAAAGTTCATTTTATGGACAGCCAGATAAATAAAGTTCACTCACCTACTATTTTCTGCGTTGTCCTGAGTGATTTGATGGGTTTTTGGGACGCTTCGATTTCCTCTTCAGATCCCACGTGTCGCCACATACAATATAAATAGACCTTGACAAAGAAGAGTTTCTTTCATAAATAATAGGAATTAGAAAGTTGATTGTCCAGCATCAAAACAAAAACAGAGTTATTGCACCTAAGATGAACTTTTCTTCTGGAGTTTTTGTTTTTCGCCACAGACGCCAAATAGCCAGCTTTGAGGTTTGTGACTTGATATCTGTGACGTGTGACGTCACTTTCTTTGTAAAATCACTTCCAGTCGCCGTCCTTGTTGACAAAACGTCTCGTGCTTTAAGCTCCCTAATAACAAAACGCGCGGTAGCTTGAAAACGGCTTGTTGCAAAAACAACCCGTAACATTTGGCACAAATTACAGCGCAAATATGTTGAATGGAGAGCAGTCCTAAACACTCGGATAAACACCCTCATAAGCGGGTTTGCTATCCCTGCTCCACAAAGAGTTCTTGTTGAGATGTAAATTGAGATCTTCAATCTGACTGCAATTCTTTTTCTTTTTTATATTTACAGCCTCCGCAAGGCCGCTCGTGCAATGATAATGGCATGGTCTTTCCGTTTCTTTGGTCAACAGAATCTTATAAGGACGACTTGTTGTTCTTCTTCAAACACAGAAGTACAGGAAAGATGCTTGTATGTTCATGTGAGAGCAATAGCCTAACACTCAAAAAAATCAACACTACACAACTTGCTACGAACCCAACACCCCTCTTTATTCCCTTAAATTAACCGGAATATTAACCGGACATAAACTGCCAACCCCCTAAAAGAGATATATATATAATTTTTTTTTGGTCGAAAAAGTATTCAAAGTTGTGGAGAAAGCAATACATCATTTTAAAGCTAAGAAAATAAGCATTGCAGTAAAAAAACATGCAAACAGAAGCGATTCACAGAACATCACGATAAAAAGTTCTCCACATAAATCTTTTGTCATTTCAATGTTGACTATGAATTTTCGGTTGAGAGGAAGAAATCTCTGTAATTTTAATTTTATCAGCTTTCTTGGTTCCAAATAATTTTGATGAAAATAACACAAAGCGTAAATTTTAGACGTAATTAGATAAGCAATCTTCCCTGTTAGCAGAGGTCTGTTTTTTGCGTTTTCTGGGCTGACGAGTGTGGGAAAAGGGACTTCTGCAATGAATCGAAACTCACTGTGTTGATTATGCGCGGCGAATACTTAGCAGCCGAATCTTCTCGTGATACTTCACATGGAGTATGGATCGGACTAACAGCGGAATTACTGTAAAGGATTGGGCGAGACACAGTGGGTTCATGTCACAGTCAGCAACCACATCAAGGGGCATGCGTTTTGATCAGTGCCGTTGAAGACCGTAGACGGCAGAAGTCTCTTTTCTCGTACTCGCCAGTCCAGCCTCCGAACGCAAGAAAAAGGAGACGTTTGCTGACGGGGAACAGTAGAGTTAAATAAGGTGGCTTACTGAAGTTTTCCGAAAAAAAAGATCAAGATTTTGAAATCTGTGAAATTAAAGCATCGGGATGTCTTTCCTGAAGTGTCACTGCAATTGATGTAAAATGTAATTTTACCTAACAAATAAACCAGGGAAAAATGCTAAATATAGTGACTGAGCTCCTGGAGGGCGGTCTGGAAATTAGACATTTTATAGAACCTTTTTCTCAAAGACTAGCCATAAGAACCCACTTAAAAAGTTCAGGATTTCCATATCGAGAAATAATCATGTACAATTTTTTTCGCATATGGCAAAAACGTCGATTTTGTTATTTTGATAATAACGGGAAAATGTCTGATAGATCTTTTTTTTTTCAATGTTGACGGTTTGTCCTTCGTATTGTTTACTTATTCCCAAAATTTTAACCCTGCTCGGCGGCTACGTTTCCAGTTCCCCCTCCATAAGCTCAGTCACTATATCTAGCATTTTCCACTTATTTGCATTCATTTGTGAGGTAACTAACACTTCAGAAGAGACATCCTGTCGCTTTTGTTTCACAGAATTGAAAATCTTGATCTTTTTCTTCGGAAAACGTTAGTAAGCCACCTTAAGGTTGTATATATTAAAAAAAAAATAGTTCATCGAAAATAGGTATAAATTTTGAATGTAAAATAACGATTTTCAGTGCTGCAGAAATGTTTTGGCAGAACTTTCTGCCTTCTTCAATGCAAGGTTTACATGAAATGCAAATCTGAATCAGACGATTCCTGATTCATGAGATTGAAATCTGATCAGATTTGCGTCTTGCATGTGAAGACTTGCAATGAAGAAGCAGAAGCAGATACAAGAATTTTCAGGAAAATAATATTTCAGTGTGAAATAGAACCTGGCATGGAAATTTTTACAATATACTTTACTTTAGATGGAATATCATCCTAAGGGAGTATGCGGAAAGTTTCTATACACTATGAACAAATCCTCGGCCAATTCTTTGTTTCAGAGTAATTAGAATTTATATGTTTTGTCGTTGGTTTCAAGTTGGAGGCCCTGTCTCCTTCAACACTAATTGATTGCAGATAATTTTGTAATAATTTTTAGAAAGAGACTGAACGACGAAAGGAAAATGAATAAATGTATCTTTATTTTCTCAGAGCGTCCTTATTTTGTACAACCTAATTCTTTTGATGCAGAGTTTAACCATTTCGGGGGTTGCTTCCGAACACCTACATATAGCTCCTGTTAACGGAAGAAAAGCTTTAGGCCCGTTTCAAACGTCAAACTTTATATGTGCCGAATGTAATGTAAATCTGTAAAATGAGGGGTTTTTTGTTTAATATGAACACATGATGCAGCAGATAACCTAGTAACCTTTGTGGCTGTCTTAGTTGGTGTTTATAGAAGAATCCGCCTTTGCTTACAAGAAGGGGTTTCTCTCTACTAATTAAAACATTCATTAATCAGTAGGTAGTTTTGGGGAATAGTGTGTGTGTGGATGGTGAGTTGAGGGAAAATCATAGACAAAAGTTATGGTTAGTCTGTAAAATGAGGGGGAGATGTTCACAAAGCAAACTCTCAACCCCACAATAAAGTTAACGAAAGAAACTAACTCTGTGTGAAACTAAAATTGTAATCCCAGAAACAGTCAGATAGTACATGTACGAAAAACTAAATCACGTAGGAGGGATTAATAAATGTTTGACCACGAAAATTATTCGTTCTTAAAAATGGGAATAATAAAGATGAAAAAATCTTTATACTAAAATCTTCGTTCTTAAAAAAATATATGGAAAGAACTAAAGAAATCCCATGGAATATGAAACACCAGTTCCACGAGGCAAACCCAAAAATCCTTGCAAGGATAAAGACAAGCCGACTGCGACACCATTAGGCTTGTAAATGGCTGCGAATCTTCAGGGATAGAGCGCAACCGAGCAAGGGGGTTTCTAGTCCAGCGCTGGACCTCTACCCGACCCCCTCGTGCCGAGTCAAGAAAGGAAAAAGAGAAGAACAACAAACCACAACTCTGGACAAAAACTAAGACTAAAATCCATGGACAGACTAACACGACCAAGGCTTCCAAGTCGATTAACTAAAACTAGAAAGTAACTCTTACCAAAAACACAACTCATCCTGTGTATCATGGACGTTCTGAAGCAAAATTATAGTTTAATTAAAAAGTAAAATAAAGAAAAAAGGATTATTGGTTACTTACATGGAAGAAAAAGCTGGCAAAAATTTCCCTTTGCTCCAAAATTTTGCGAAGTACCCTGCAAACGTCAGCCTTGCTTGCGACAAGAGAATTCAAATACGACCCAAAACTGTACACATGGCCTGGGTACGAGATGTGGAAAAGAGTAGATCTGGGAACCAGTATGACAAAACATGGATCGTGGAATGCCCAAAGCAATTTAAAATACTAGTATGAAATTGAAGGCTAAAAAAGGGCAATGACCTAGAAAAAATTGGAAGCATAAGTGAGATTGTATAGCTTCTGATCTAGGGTGTATTGCGGCAGTAAAATCATTCGTTTCGTTTATAGAAGAATCCGCCTTTGCTTACAAGAAGGGGTTTCTCTCTACTAATTAAAACATTCATTAATCAGTAGGTAGTTTTGGGGAATAGTGTGTGTGTGGATGGTGAGTTGAGGGAAAATCATAGACAAAAGTTATGGTTAGTCTGTAAAATGAGGGGGAGATGTTCACAAAGCAAACTCTCAACCCCACAATAAAGTTAACGAAAGAAACAAACTCTGTGTGAAATTAAAATTGTAATCCCAGAAACAGTCAGATAGTACATGTACGAAAAACTAAATCACGTAGGAGGGATTAATAAATGTTTGACCACGAAAATTATTCGTTCTTAAAAATGGGAATAATAAAGAGACAATTGCTGCAGCCATCATCAGTTATGACAGTCAGGTCTTTTCTCCTGACTTTAGTCTTAAATCTGTGCAGACTATCTTCAGTACGCAATTCTTTTGTACGTTTCGACCAGAGGAAAGGGCCATATTATCTTATCGAATGCTTTCCGTATTTAATCGTATTAAAACCAGGCATTTTGAAATCCGAATTTCTTAAATAATATCTCCCATCACAGTTTGCATTCAATGTAAAAAGTTCTTGTATTTGACTTGGGAGTAGGCTCTTTTTTGCCTTGAATATGAGGATTGCAATTTCCTGAAGCCTTTTGTTGATCAGTGAAGGGAGTTCAGCCAGACTCAGCAGCTCGTCATACGTGGGAGGCTGATTCATTGTTGAATGATACTTTCAGGGCTCTCTCCTGTAATCTTTCAACTTTACGTTCGTCTGAGGCTCTGCATAAGTGTCAGATGGTACTGCAGTAGGTCAGTTGAGGCAAGATGGCAGCTCAGTTCGTAAGGTAGTAATTTAGCATGTAGGAGTAGGTATAAGCAACACGTTCTAAAACACTTCGTCGTATTCTAAAACCGTCCAATTCTGGTAAAAATGATATGTTTTGCGGTCATTTTTTCCAAATCTGTGCTGTTTTGGCACCACACCGTAAAAATTGTTGATGAATCTCCACTTTTCTACCGAATGATTTATCCAGTTTGCAATATTTCGAAAGAAAAAAAATATTTTTCTGGAGCATTTATCAACTTTGCAATATTTATCAAATTTTATCAAATTTTTGACTAAACAGTCACGCAAAATGACAGTAGAAATTTCCAACGTCTTCTCATAGAAGGTCACAGAAAATGGCGACGGAAATTTCCAAGTCATTTTTAACAGAAGATAAAGCAAAATGACGGCAGAATTTTCCAACGTCATTTTTCACAGAAGATGAGGCAAAATGACAGCGGAAATTTCCAACGTCATTTTTTTAAAAAGATCAAGCAAAATGACGGCGGAATTTTCCAATGTCATTTTTGGCAAAAGTAAAACAAGACTACCTGAAGTGATGATCTTCAACTTTATTGTCTAAGGACGAACTTAACTCCCACGGACTAAAACGAGATATTTCACACACTCAGATTCTAAGCTTGAAGACAATTCACAATATAGACATGTAGAAGAAACCATATGAACCTCGTTTATGGGCTGCTCGTGGAACGTTTTCAGTAAGATGACTAACATTTTCTCCCGGAAAGACGTTAAACTATTACTCACTCTTGTTTTAATTGAAATTAAAGCGCTCAACAAAATATTCAAACAGGTCCCCCTTTTTTCTCGCAAAAGAGGAAAATCCCTCATGAACGTTTAAAGGCCGTTTACACGACAGAAAGATTTGGGTCAGAGCTATTAAAACTCTAGAAGGGAAAAGAAAAACATTTGCGAGCTCGGCTTTCATAATCAACCGCACTGTCGCATTCAAAAACCGCATGACACATGACACATATAGAGTACTAAAGTATGACGTCATGCTTCCATGGCAACCAAATTTGCTGTTCTAAAGAAAGTTTGCCAAGCATAGCATTACAAGCGCGTTAAGCGTGGGTTTCGACTCCTTTTCAGTTTTGCGGCCTTTATTTTTACAGTTTCCCTTATTGATTGAACTGTAATTGTTTTTGGAACTTTTGATGACGTAGACGAATATTTATTCGTTTGAAAGAAGATCCTAATCGTCAACTGAGCAGACAAAGAGCCGAGGTGTTAGAGGTGAAAGATCGTGATGGTTCACTGCTTTGCTCCGGGCTGTGATCATCATTCCGAATCACATACTTGTAAATTCTATGGGTTTCCACATAAAATAAAGAAAAAGGAGGAGTACCAACGCTGGATTCGATTAATAAGGTAGGGTTAATTTATGGTTTGTCCTAGATCTTGTGTTCTCAATTAAGTGGCGCTTTCGCGGCGTTTTGGTGTTTGGCTCGGGTTTTGCTAAAAGCAGGCCCGCGGCCCAGTTGCCTGCGGCCCACGGCCCACCACGGCCCAGCGGCTCGGCGGCCCGCGGCCCACGGCCCGCGACGGCCCGGCGGCCTGGCGGCCCGAAGGCCCGGCGGCCCGAAGGCCCAGAGGCCCGGTAGTTTTTCTACCCAGCGGTAAATCCGCGCGTATGCTCAGATTTGCATCGGGTTTGGGCGCGCAAATGAAAGACGGTGAGTTTGAATTCGTTTACCATTTTAATAATCATTTCAATCCTTTTCGATCCTTTCTTTCGTCGCATGTTGCTAAGTGAAAAATGTTGTCATTCTCTGTTGTTTTCGTCTGTTTACAACAACAAACAGAAACAAGGATTCAAATGATTAAAATGGTAAACGAATTCAAACTCACCGTCGTCCATTTTGCACGCCCAAACCCGATGCAGATCTGTGCATGCGCGTGGATTTACCGCTGGATAGAAAATCTACCAGGCCTCCGGGCCTTCGGGCCACCGGGCCGCCGGGCCGCCAGGCCGTGGCGGGCCGTGGGCCGCGGGCCGCTGGGCCTTCGGGCCGCCGGGCCGCTAGGCCGTGGCGGGCCGTGGGCCGCGGGCCGCTGGGCCGCGGGCCTGCTTTTAGCAAAACCCCTTTGGCTCGTGTTTTGATCTGTGATTTCTTTCAAGGACTGCTATCTCACAAAGTCTTTGCGATAGTATCTTAAATAATATTCTTGCATTTGTTCTGGTGAAAAGGAAAACAGCTGTGATCAGTGAATTACTCCCATGATATGCTTGAAAAACTCAGTAGACTATAAATACATACATTCATTCATTCATGCTTTAACTTGGAAACTGTTTACTACAGTTCATCACGAACGACTGCATTCTCAAAAGAAAAAATATCATTTCCCTTGGCAGTTTGACGAAGGGGAATTTTACTTTGTTCTAGTTCATCATTTTGTAGGCGATACTGTTGCTAATTTTAAATAAACAATATTAGAACACTCGTTTATAATAGCTTTAGATGTCGCACAGTACTGTAAAAGTGACTAACTAGTTCTACTTAGTGAGCTTATTTTGTTTATATAAACTTACAGAAGAAAAGACAGGGAACCAGGGAATCACTCCAGAATATGCAGTTGTCACTTCAGAGATGGGAAAAAGAGTGCCGGCCCAGAAATTTACACACGTAATGCTGACAAGTTGTTTCCATCAGAAGGATTTCCTCGAAAAAAGAAAAAACAGAGTAGTACTACACACAGCAGTGTACATGACATGGTGCAGGCCATTCGGGACAAAATGGAAGAGGAGGCACCTCCCTTGCAAGAAAAACCCTCAACAAACCAGGTTATTCTTGAAGCCGAACTTGACCTTGCAAAGAGGGAACTTGAGCAGCAGAGAGAAACTGCACAGTACCAGATAACACATTATTCTGCATCAACTCTTACCACAGATATTCTTCGTATGGAAACTGGACTACCAACAAAAGAGGTTTTCCAGATTGTGGTAAATTATGCCTCTAGATTTAAGGATTCTTTGTCATACTATGCAGGTTGGAGAGTGGAGTCAATTATTTTTGAAGATCAAATTTTAATCACCCTCATGAGACTGAGACAAAACTATACTAATCTCCACATAGCTCAGTTATTCTCTTGTAGTGTTGCTACCATTTCAAATGTAGTTACAACATTTATTCATGTTTTACACGATATCTTATTTGATGATTTGATGACCACTATCCCTTCTAGGGAGAAAAACAAATTATGCTCTCCTTCGTCCTTTTCAATGTTTACTAGCTGTAGAATAGTCATTGACTATACAGATATTGAAATCGCAGCACCCAGTCTTATGAGTCAACAGAATGAGACATATTCAAGCTACCGGGGCATGAATTCTTTTAAAGTTTTAGTCGGGGTGGCGCCCTATGCAGTTATAACATATGTAAGTAAACTGTATCCAGGATCAATTTCGGATAAGGAAATTGTCAAACAGTCAGGCCTAATGCACCATATGGCAAATGGTGACCTGATCCTTGCAGACAAGGGGTTCTTGATTCAGGACATTGTCCCAAAGGGTGTTTCCGTAAATATTCCTCCCTTCTTAGAGAATGGAAAATTCACTGCCAGTGAGATAAGGGCCACTAAAAACATTGCAAAATGCAGAATTCACGTCGAAAGGGCTAATGCACGGCTGAAGGATTTTAAGATACTAAACTTTATACCCCCCAAGTTATGCTGACAAAGTATTTCAAGTCTGTGCTGCCCTTGTAAATCTTCAGTTTCCACCGATAAAGGAAGGATGTGAAGGGGTAGAATTTGAGTAAGGACGTGCATGTAGTGGGAAAATTGAGAGAGTATTGTTGATTAACATGTAGCTTTGATACTTAGGGGAATAAGACAATCAATCAACCTTGATGTATTGCTTTTGTTTTCTTTAAGCCTGAGGATCAACTTTAAATTTCAACATGGCAGATTAAGCCCATCTATTTGACCTTTATGTTTAGAAAATAAGGGGGCATTCTCTATTTTTGTAATGTGTAGAATAGTAACAAAATAATAGAACATTTGTCTGAAGTCACATTATGCAGTAGAGCCAGCATTTTCAGCTGTAAACAATTGCAACTCTAATCTTAAATGTTTTAGGAAACACAACATCAAGAATATTTGATAATTCTCTGAATAAAAATAGTTTTGGTTTCATTACTGAGCATGGAAGGTTGCTGTACTTGTTATTGTTTCAGTATTAAACTTGTAAAATGGGAACATGGTACAAACTTCCTGCTGGATTTAAACCTTGCAATAATTCTACAAACTATAGTTCTCCCTCAACAATTTTGGGAAAGAGGTGTTTAAAGTAAAATTCCCTTAGTCTGGTATGGTTTTCTTCCTAGGATGGATCCTTCTTGATTTCAATAATGACACACCAGTTATTTGTCCAAACAACAAAATAACAATAATTTCGTTTGGCCAAGTACATTTGCCCTTGCACTTGGTGCCAGTAGACATGATTCCTTTTTAGCTAGTATGATCCATCCTCTTTTTGCTCCAGACAAAATGTCTCACTTTTCAAAGCTTCCTCAATACTCGCATTTCTGAATGTATAGGAACACTTCGCCTCTAGAACATGGTCTTCACCCACGAATCCATCAGGGGAAGCTCCAAGAACGCCTGATTCGTCAAGCCACACCCCTGTCTCAGCAACTTCAAGATGGGTTTTGGCAGTAAATGTTTTGATGGCTTCAGCCTCATTTGTGACTCCCCATGCCACAGCTTTGACACGTGAAATGTCATATTCTCCCAAGAGACGCTTAATAAGGGATGGGGTGACCCTCTTAGCATTGATGACGGAGCCAAAATTACTTGAAGTCAAACGCCCCTTTCTCACTAAATGCCAGGAGGGATTGTTTCGCTGACCGACAGTTAAAGAACTGATTTGATTTACAATTTCTTGCTCTACCTTTAATTTTCGTTTGATAAACTCAAGTTGTTCAGCAGCAGTAGATAAGGTGAGAAATTCTTCGGAAAAAATAACCTCTTCCACTGCGGAGACAGGTAGATCCCCCAGTTGTTTTGGCTCAGGGCTTAACAGCCAGCATAGGCCAGTGAACTTTCCATACGCTCGGAGCTCTGAATACAGCGCTTCTCGATCTCCTTGATTTGGTTGTCGGAGTAAGGCTGTATATCCTGGCTTTGTTGGAGGAAACATTTCAGCAATAGATTTCCGAGAAATATCAGGTGCATTCCGTTTTTTCCATGAACACTCAACATCAGTCCGACTCCAGTTATAAATTCCGTAGATGAACCGAGCTGCAGCATGGCTGCATTTATAAACTCCCCGTGGACACTCGCACTCGCTCGATTTAATCGCATTGTTTTGGTCAAGGTATATCTAAAAAGAAAATTATAATACACAAAGTTTAACAGTAGTTTTCTATAAGCTTTCTGCTCAATGTTGGCCATCTACCGCATTTCACTTACCGTCACATTATACACTTTTTTCTTCATACTAGCGTGAACCTGTCCCTTCAAAACACCTTGACTTGAACTAAAGCTTTCCACATGGTTTGATTTGAAGTGATTTTTACCTCTTGAAACGGATTTATTCTCATTTTCGAAGAAAGAAAGCAGGGACGCAATTGTCAGCACTGACATCTTGCTTCCCGTGCGTTTGTTTAGAACAGAAAATTTGGTTGCCATGGATGCGTGACGTAACTGCTTTAGTACTCTATTGCCGCCCAGTTTCACATCACGACATTGAAACCTAAACGAAATAGGACAACAGGACGTTGAAGTAGTTTTAAATGCACAGCACGCAAAAAGACTGCGTTTATCGTCCTGTACCAGCCTTGCTACTAAAGATTTTTCTCGATCCTTATTTCGATGATGAAATTAGCGAGGAGAACTGAGCAGATTCGGCCATGTCTGCAAGTAGCCCAGCGACAAATGACCTCCGGTTGAAGCCACACTGAGCCAACGTAAACGGTGAGTGATCTCAGTCCAAATACCAGTGAACGTTTTGAGACACTATTCGAAGACCACGAGAGAGACGACCCCTATAAATTAATCCTGGAACCAATTCAGGGCGTTAATTCTTTGCCGAGTGAACGTAATGATATCGGTTGAATGTGTTCCCCTTGGAGATTGGAATCAGAGACGGAAGATGGCATGGCAAGTAAGTTGACTTACAGCTATTGCGCTTCAAGTGGACAAACGGAAAGATTGATTTGAAGAGGCTAGCTTGTTGTCCCTGTTGTCCTTGTTGGCCTAGTGTTAGGCCTCATTCGAACTTGCAATCGTTACTCCAAATGCTACTGAAGGACAACAACTAGCGATTACCTAAAATTAGGCTTGGGCCGAGCCGAATTTGTCCTTGTGAATAACATCTCACATACCCACGGCCAGCTCCCGTTCTGGCCTTGTAGCTCAGTCGGTAGAGCAGCGGTGATCTAATCCGAAGGTCGTGGGTTCAAATCCCACCCTGGTCATAGTTTTTCTCTGTCCTTGTGTGGGCCCAATTCCAAAACTAGGGTTGATCCCTGATGGAATAACTGGGTACAAAAACTTCACAGTAGTGTTAGGCCCCATTCGAACTTGCAACCATTTAGTTATAGTTTTCTTCCTTCACTCAGCAGTTTACCTTCAACAATACTAGCAGACGCAGCCGAGGCAAAAATTTGATGATCTTCTGCATACATAGGAATTTCCTCCTCAGTTATATAAGTGAGGTCATTTTGAAATGAGTTCCACAAGAGGGGACCTAATGGACAACCACTTATTGTATTTTTCCACTGACTATTCACTGGACCCAACCTGACCCTGTTTTGTCTGAGACCCTTTTGACATCGAACGGTACACCCCAAGAGATAAGTAAATCTGTCGAGATATTTTTAGTAGCATTGTGTGACATTTAATAAGAAGAGTGATTTTTGTGATTTCAATGTAGACAATAGAACCAACTAATCAGTCAATATATCATCGCTGTCTAGGATTTAGGGTGTGTCGCACGTCAGAGATAAAAGAAAATCAACTAAGAAATCTTTTCCACTACTACTTCTATCAATTAATCGGGACGAGATCGGTTATCAATAAGAATAAAAAACAACCAGCCCTTGTCCGTTTGAGAAAAGCAATTGCTTCGTTTATGGAAGCATATCTGACCGAAGAACAATCAACGGGAATAAAATCATTGGCAGAGGAACCGTGAGGGTATGATACGTGAGGGTATGATTCCGAAATTCGGAAGGATCCTTTTATGCCTGAGGCGAACAATGAAAGATTAGGAAAGGTGGGACAGTGAAGGGGCCCGCGATACGACCGGCCTCACGTTCCTTGTTTAATTTGTTTAATTTTGCCAAAACAATGTGTGGTTTCTCGAAAGCGCCTTTTAGATTACGAGATTCAAAGGTCGCCCACATAACTAAAACGAAAACCGAAAGAAAAACCCCAAAGTAGAAAATGTTTGGAGTCAGCATGCAGGGTATCCGGAATATCCGGTTAAAAGAAAATCAAGCCTGTCTATCCTTACGGAAGAGGCCGGATTGCTGTGTAGAATTCGTAACGACTGGTCCGTCTTTGGAGAAAGTGGCACTATGTTGTTTGGTGGCGGAGCACTGGCTTGTGGAGTGCTTTGCGCCACACTTGAAACAAACATGATATTGGTCGAATCTACAACCCGAGCAGTATCCCCCTGCCTGAAATGCCCAGCAGGACCTTTTAGGAAAGGACTGGCTAGGTCGTGATCGCATAGAAACCCCAGAATTGACCGCGACCTTAAGCTTGTTCAAGCTTAATTGCGACTTAAGATTAAAACACGAGGTGTTGGAGTAACCATATGTGTAGCCATGACTCTCTTAAAAAAGAAGGAATACAAATAAAAAGAAACTTCCCTGTATTTTTTTTTTTAAACTAAACGTCAAAAGGTTGCCAGTACAGGCTATTGATAATAGTTGGAAGGGCCGGGCAAAAAATATGAAAAAAATATGTCTTTTATACAGCGCTAAACACGTTCGATCTTCTGATTGGCCCGGGAAACACTGCCTGCACACTGCAGATAAGAAACGGGAAATTGCTCGAAATAAAATGACGTTATGATTCATTCTTCTCATCATAATGTTTGTTTTAAAAATATTCATCTTGAAGATCCCTTAACAACATCTTTTGAAGCACTTTACCAACTTCTTCAAACGAAATATTGACCAAACTTCGTGAAGAACATGGAGTCGAAAATAAAAAAAGTAAGTTGGATCCCTCTAATAATATAAAACCGATGGCAGGAGCGGTTTAGGGTTTAATAGGATTTCGGAAATCAATGTATACTTGTGTTTCTGCAGGAATGTTTGAAAAGAAATAAGTGGAAGTCTGTATTAAATTTCTACCAAGAGGGCATTAAACTCAATAAAGCATAATTTGGCTTGAAGTCTCAAGCGTTCTTCAGTTGTCGATGACGGCTAACTCAAATATTCCTTGAACGTCAAGACCTCCCTTCCCATTGAACGGTGACGACAGGGGTCTTGTGAATCAGATCTAGGATATTCGATAGCAAATTGTCATATGCATTGAACTCAATGAAGCATAATTTGGCTCGAATTACTAAGTCTCGAGCGTTCTTTGTCGATGACGGCTGATTGAAATATTCCTTGAACGTCAAGACTTCCCTTTCCGTCGAACGTTGACGACCGGGGTCTATAGGATATTCAATTGCAAATTGTCAAATGGTTTGTCCTTGACAGTATAAGAAGGTTAAAAAATACAAGCTGTCCTTCCGTCATATGTCGTATTAATTTCGACTGGCTTTTTTGACAGGCCTCAACATTAAGGGAGACGTGACCCTGAAACTTGTCCTTGCAACACGTCTCTTGTATTGTTAACGCGAGGAGACGTTTGCAGAAACACATGCCGGTAAATGTATGGGCAAACAGGTACTGCGTCACTTTCGAAAATTTAAGACCGAACGATTTAACAATGCAACATTGAAATAAAGCAAAAAGAATGGAGACGATATATTGATGATATCTTCTCCCTCTTGGACAGTGAGAAAAAAGACGTGGATCAATTTATTGAACACCTAACAAATTCCACCCTACCATCAATTTCACGGTCGAAATATCAGACAACGAGATTACCTTCCTCGACACACTGGTGTTCAAAGGGGAAAGATTAAAAAATAAACCCATTTTGGACATCAAAACTCACTACAAACCTTCTGAAACCTTTCAATATACACATTTCCACTCATGCCATCCATCCGGCGTTAAAAATGGTTTCATTAAAGGCGAAACAATAAGACTGCTTAGAAAAAACTCTTCAAAAACCAAACATTTGAGGAGAGCCTTGTGAAATTCAAACAACGCCTGAGGACACGCGGCTACCCTAAAACAGTCATAGAAAGGTCTCTTTCAGGGGTTAACTTTGCTGCTAGACCATCGGCTTTGACAAAAAAGAAAAAGGCTAATGAGAGGATTTTGCCTCTTGTAACTACGTACCACCCAGCAGTGAGGAACCTCAAACAGACACTGCTGGAACAATGGAGTCTCATACAAAATCAGCCTTTGCTCAAAACGATTTATTTGTAATCTCCGATAATATAGTACAAAAGAGGTAAATCTCTAAAGGATACGCTTGTTAGATCAAAAATCTAACTGTAAGGCTATCATGCGAGGCGACCGCCAAAACCACACGAGGAGTCCGATCAGGCCTGTCACTCACTTACTCTCTCAGGAAGAAAATGAAATAAGCATAAAGGAAGTCTGAGTTTGGAACAAGGAAGAACTCATGCAGGGGTATTATCTACGTTTACTATTTTCAAATCACTTAATCATGGCGGAGGCCTTAGTCATCTGAAAAATATTTTGATCCGAGTTTGGTCGAGATAAATTCTTGAATCATTACATTTTGCAGCTCAACTAGAGTTTCCAATTGTATCGTTTTTGTATGAATAAAGTCCTTTTTTCCTGAAGCCAAATATAATGCACTTGATCTTTCAAAGTAATCACTGCACTGCGATTCAAACGATAATTACGCCCAGATGGATTTTATATTGTTTTATGCAGTAAGTACCATTAACACCAGTAAATTAACAGGACTAATAGCCGCAGCACGCTTCATTTTCTGCCCTTAAAACTCCTTTTTTATGCGGAGGCGAACTAATTTTATTTGGTGCGTGAGAGTGCTGTCGTCCCACACAAGGCATCCTGTAGAAAGGTCATTAGACTCGGTGAAGAGCCAAGTGGTTGAGAAATCCGCTCCTGAACCTCATTTAGCATGTCCTCCTAGAACTTTTTTTGGACTGTTAACTTTGAATTTTGGGTCAATGCACAATTTTGACATTCAATATTAGATCTTTGTTTATGAAGTAATCCACTCACTGCAGGACTTACGTCAGTCTGAACAAATTGTGAAATTTTAATCCAATTTGTATGAGAATTAAGTGAATCTGGTCGGAAAGGATGAGCCTGCATTTGTAAATTGTAATATGTATGCTAAGTAAGTTTTAACTTTGTTTTACTATTCATCCGCATTACGTAGATATCGTTAAAGAGGACAGAAAAGCTCTCCCAGCTGACTCACAGTCAATTTTTTTAATTAAACTGCTCTGGGAAGCAATAAGCGGGTCAACGAGCGAAGCGCCGAAGAGAGAAACAAGACATTCGTAATAACTTTTCAATTCTAGTATAACATTTGTCTCCTTGTGAATAAATGAAAGCATGAATGAACGAATAAATGAATGAAGGAAGGAAGAAGGGAGCTGATTGATTAGTTAAGTAAAATTAAGTATTAATTAATTGATTATCATCTCTATTGCATATTTAGATGATTGTCACGGTATCATTGGGTTATCCAGCGGTCAGTCCTGCAGTCCTCCTACCAACGTCTTATGAACTTTCGTCCTACAAAAGAACACAATGTCATCAGACAAAGGCAAAGGCCAACACGTTGATACAAATTAAATGCGATTCTAACAGCGAAAATAAT
>NC_090883.1:50266226-50271226 GCF_036669925.1 Montipora capricornis | reverse complement strand
GTCGTTTTGGAAACGTTGTCTTAGCGTTGCCAGCGTATTAAAATTTAAGACCATAGAAAACAAACAGAAGCACGTACAAAAGGATATATCAAGTAAAACAAATATTTTTCAAAACAGACTTCCTCTAGGTTTTTTGGCAAGATGAGTCTCGCCGTCTGCAGCGCTGTTTTTCATAAGGGGGTACAGCCACAGGCAGAGAACCCAAAGGATGCGAGAGCGCGTGACTTCACGTTATTTTGAGATGGTTGTAACGGCCGATTCAACTGATCGAGGAAAATGTTCCATAAAAACTTCAAATCGCGATGTTTCTTTTCGAAAGTTCATTTTATGGACAGCCAGATAAATAAAGTATACTCACCTACTATTTTCTGCGTTGTCCTGAGTGATTTGATGGGTTTTTGGGACGCTTCGATTTCCTCTTCAGATACCACGTGTCGCCACATACAATATAAACAGACCTTGACAAACAAGAGTTTCTTTCATAAATAATAGGAATTAGAAAGTTGATTGTCCAGCATCAAAACAAAAACAGAGTTATTGCACCTAAGATGAACTTTTCTTCTCGAGTTTTTGTTTTTCGCCACAGACGCCAAATAGCCAGCTTTGAGGTTTGTGACTTGATGTCTGTGACGTGTGACGTCACTTTCTTTGTAAAATCAATTCCAGTCGCCGTCCTTGTTGACAAAACGTCTCGTGCTTTAAGCTCCCTAATAACAAAACGCGCAGTAGCTTTAGAACGGCTTGTTGCAAAAACAACCCGTAACATTTGGCACAAATTACAGCGGAAATATGTTGAATGGAGAGCGGTCCTAAACACTCAGATAAACACCCTCATAAGCGGGTTTGCTATCCCTGCTCCACAAAGAGTTCTTGTTGAGATGTAAATTGAGATCTTCAATCTGACTGCAATTCTTTTTCTTTTTTTTTATTTACAGCCTTCGCAAGGCCGCTCGTGCAATGATAATGGCATGGTCTTTCCGTTTCTTTTGTCAGCTGTCAGAATAAATGAGGACGACTTGTTCTTCTTTAAACACAAAAGTACAAAAATGATGCTTGTATGTTCATGTGAGAGCAATAGCCTAACACTCAAAAAAATCAACACTAAACAACTTGCTACGAACCCAACACCCCTCTTTATTCCATTCCCTTACATTAACCGGAATATTAACCGGACATAAACCGCCAATCCCCTAAAAGAGATATATATATATAATTCTTTTTTGATCAAAAAGTATTCAAAGTTATGGAGAAAGCAATACCTCATTTTAAAGCTAAGAAAATAAGCATTGCAGTAAAAGGACATGCAAATAGCAGCGATTCACAGAACATCACGAAAAAAAGTTCTCCACATAAATCTTTTGTCATTTCAATGTTGACTATGAATTTTTGGTTGAGAGGAAGAAATCTCTGTAATTTTAATTTTATCAGCTTTCTTGGTTCCAAATAATTTTGATGAAAATCACACAAAGCGTAAATTTTTGACGTAATTAGATGAGCAATCTTCCCTGTTAGCAGAGGTCTCTTTTTTGCGTTTTCTGGGCTGACGAGTGTGGGAAAAGGGACTTCTGCAATGAATCGAAACTCACTGTGTTGATCATGCGCGGCGAATACTTAGCGGCCGAATCTTCTCGTGATACTTCACATGGAGTATGGATTGGGCTCACAACGGAATTACTGTAAAGAATGGGCGAGACACAATGGGTTCATGTCACCGTCAGCAACCACATCAAGGGGCATGCGTTTTGACCAGTGCCGTTGAAGACCGTAGACCGCGGTTGGGTCAAAGTGAGTTTCGACCCATGGCAGAAGTCTCTTTTCCCGTACTCGTCAGTGCAGCCTCCGAACGCAAGAAAAGGGAGACGTTTGCTGACGGGGAACAGTAGAGTTAAATAAGGTGGCTTACTGAAGTTTTCCGAAAAAAACGAGCAAGATTTTGAAATCTGTGAAATTAAAGCATCGGGATGTCTTTCCTGTAGTGTCACTGCAATTGATTTAAAATGTAATTTTACCTAACAAATAAATGGAAACCAGGGAAAAATGCGGCATGCTAAATACAGTGACTGAGCTCCTGGAGGGCGGTCTAAAAAATTAGACATTTCATAGAACCTTTTTCTCAAAGACTAGCCATACGAACCCACCTAAAAAGTTCAGGATTTCCATATCGAGAAATAATCATGTAAAATTTTTTTGGCATATGGCAAAAACGTCGATTTTGTTATTTTGATAATAACTGAAAAATGTCTGATAGACGGTTTCTCCTTCGTATTGTTTACTTATTCCCAAAATTTTAACCGTGCTCTGCGGCTACGTTTCCAGTCCCCCCTCCATAAGCTCAGTCACTATATTTAGCATTTTCCACTCATTTGCATTCATTTGTGAGGTAACTAACACTTCAGAAGAGACATCCTGTCGCTTTTGTTTCACAGAATTGAAAATCTTGATCTTTTTCTTCGGAAAACGTTAGTAAGCCACCTTAAGGTTGTATATATTAAAAAAAAAATAGTTCATCGGAAATAGGTATAAATTTTGAATGTAAAATAACGATTTTCAGTGCTGCAGACATGTTTCGGCAGAACCTTCTGCCTTGTTCAATGCAAGTTTTACATGAAATGCAAATCTGAATCAGACGATTCCTGATTCATGAGATTGAAATCTGATCAGATTTGCGTCTTGCATGTGAACACTTGCAATGAAGAAAGCAGAAGCAGATAGAAGAATTTTTAGGAAAATAATATGTCAATTTGAAATAGAACCTGGCATTTTTACAATATACTTTACTTTAGATGGGAATATCATTCTAAGCGAGTATGCGGAAAATTTCTATACACTATGAACAAATCCGCGGCCAGTTCTTTGTTTCAGAGTAAATTAGAATTTATATGTTTTGTCCTTGGTTTCAAGTTGGAGGCCATGTCTCCTTCAATACTAATTGATTACAGATAATTTTGTGATATTTTTTAGAAAGAGCATGAAAGACGAAGGGTAAATGAATATTTTTAAATGTATCTTTATTTTCTAAGAGCGTCCTTATTTTGTACAGCGGCTAACTCTTTTGATGCAGAGTTTGACCGTTTTGGGGGTTGCTTCCAAACACATGCATATAGCTCCTGTTAACGGAAGAAAAGCTTTAGGCCCGTTTCAAACGTTGAACTTTACATGTGCCGAATGTAATTTAAATGCGAAAAATCTATTGTTTTTGCTCATTTGCATGAGATTCGGTACATGTAAAGTTCGAAGTTTGAAACCCGTATGAAACAGGCCTTAGCAATGTTAAAAAACGAGCATCAGTGTTTCATTAAGGTTAAGAAGATGAGGCGTAGCCGAGTGTTTTAAGACCCGATAAAACCACGCTGCTAGTTGTTTAGAACGACTTAAAAAACATTCCACAAAAAGCGTGTCCCTCTTGACTCTGAACACTGGTTTGAATTTTGAGAGGAGAATATTAGCATACCGGAAAAACAAGCTATGCCTCATTAGTATTCTTTATATAAAGAATACGAACAATGATGGATTGTTTTATCAGGATATAACGCTCATGCACGTGACTACATTGATAGGCTGTTAGGCTAATGAATTATGAATAAATTTTTAAATTTTCTTTATATAACAGGGGTTCCTAACCCAGCGGTTTACGGTGTTATCCATTTTTCGAATGGCTCTTGCTAGATTTTGTGGCAATAAAGAAACGTACCGGCATTGCGTTTCGTGCACTGATTTTGCATTTAGTACTAGCGTGACTTCCAAGGTTACGGACTAAACAGGAGCGTTGCGGTCCTTGGGCCATCGTCGCCATGTCGGATGAGGCACAAAACTCTGTTCTCATAATCCTTTCTCATGTCTCGATGCAACCGTTGCAAACACCGAATACATAAAAGTGTATATAAAGCCTAATATGTCCAAGAAATGTTAGGTTTAATTTTCAATAGGGTTTTAAAGGTATAAAATACAACAAGTGAAGTCAGGTATTTAAGCAGGTGCATCAGCTAGCGGCGAATTCTAGACTGAAAACACTATACGAAGCACACATTCCTTGAAATGAAGGCAAAAGGTATTGCGATAGACAATTGGGAATAACGTAAATATTGTACACAGTCTGCCATCATTGGAGCGAAAGAAAGAATTCAATGCAGCCCTACTTGTTCGCAGGATTTGTCATCCTATAGACGCAAAATGATATTAATTAAAATCGAAAAAAATCTGTCCAGGGACCGGTTGCTTAAAACCTGGTTAGCGCTAACCGTTGGTTAAGAGGTATCAAAACCTATAGGTTTCCAATGCATTTTAACGCTGGTTCGCGCTAACCATGCTTTGAGCGACCTGGCTGGTTGCCAGTTACAGCATTTTAAAATGAAAGTATGGAAAGTTACAGGTATTAACAAATAGGATTTTTTTCCAATCCATGAAGTTAATTTTAACGCTTTTCCTCGAGTTCATATAAATGGGTCATCATCATCTCAAAAAATGTGACTCTTTTTATCTCCGACTTTCAGAAGACGTGTGTGCAGTTAAAATGGACGCACGCACGGTTGCCAACGCTTACTATCGTAAGATCTTTAATTAAACATGAAATAAATTAATGGGGTCAATTCTAGGCTTCTATAATGATGAATTAATATGTTATCGTCAGGCATATGCTTGCATATTACTTGTACACTTAATATGTCTTAAGTAACCAAATATATAATTTCTAAACTTTTGCAACTTAAATTTAGTAACTGCATGGTTTGGTCATGACTTCAGCTACCATATCGGCAGTAGGATAATACTTAATGATTATCACTGGACGAAAAAATGGATTTACATAGGTGTCAAAGGTAAAGCAAAACTGTGGTAAATGCCACATTTGTTTAGATTTGAACACATTTGTCTTTGAGCAAACTTTATCTACGAACGAGATTTGCCCACTTAGGCAATGCTCGTAAATGCCACATTTGCTCTTAATTTTGCCTTCTTTGTAAAAGTGAATTGCAACTATGGAATTGACCAACGTTTGCAGTTGA
>NC_090883.1:50248726-50261226 GCF_036669925.1 Montipora capricornis | reverse complement strand
TCTTTTTGAGACAAAAACTCAAGGGTATCTATATAAAACTAACTGTGAAAGTATTTGAAAGCTTACTACACATACAGTAACAAATACACATACTTCCCACAGCAACTATAATTATGAACTATGTAATGAACATGCAGATAAGTTGATAGGTACTCTAGACCACAAGTAACAAATTGATTATGATTGTAAACCTAAATTGATATTGCTAACTTTCATAGTTTTTGATATGAATTACTTGATTGCTTTGTAAAATAGCAGATCCATTTATAATGAACTAAGTGGTGTGCAATTTGTATATGTAATTGCATGATTCTTTCTCAAGCAATTTGGAATAAATAAGCACTAGTGAATTTTTTGAAAGATGCTTATTTATCACAAATTGCATGAAAAATCACATGATTACTTATTAATAATGGTTAGCAGAAGCAACAAATTGCACCATGAATTGGGCCATCAGGGCTAGCATTTGATTGGCTATCAACACAAAAAGTTCCCCTTTATGGCACTAATTTCACTTAGCTGCACTCTGTTTGGGATAAATTGATGTGCTCTCAGCCAATCAATACACTGAAATTTTTTCATGTATATCATTATTAGGTCTGAAACCATAAGTGTGATTTAAAATCACACTGAAATCACACTTATGATTTCAGACCTAATCATAACCATTACAATTTTGTCAAATTTGATAATGGCCCATTAACTGCTTTATTTTTCACTTATTATTGTGTTAAGTTGTAATAGGATGGTGAAATCAGACAGTTAGCTGTAATCGAACAGTTACATCAGCGAACAATATTAAGAGCTCTCAGCTTCATCCACCAATCACAGAATTTATCACAATAACCATAGCAACAACCACTTACCATACCAAACTGGGGATTTTCCAAAATGGAAGAATTTGCAACATTAAAGAGTGACATAGGAATGCATAATTTGTTTTCTCAGAAAATTGTAGTGGCTATGATTAATTGGTAACACGACTTGGAGTCGTCCAATTCTGTCTGTAATCAGATTCGTGAGTAAACAAATCAGACTCCTGCTACTCGGTCGTGTGATTTTGTTAATTACTCAATTCTGATTGGCTGAGAGCAGTGCAGTTCAAGTGTAACACAGAGCAAAAAGTATAATTATTATACCACAACAAGTTGCAAAAATAGTGAAGACACTTCACCTTCTTGGGGCGTTATTAAATTCCCTATTATCTCTCACACTGCAGCCCCCCTCCTTCCCTTATCAGTGTTGCTAGCAAGACAAAAAAATGTTGGAAACTGAAGCTGCCAACATTGACAGGGGGAGAGGGGAGAGGAAGTGGGAAAGGTTTAAATTCTAGATACGGCGGGCATTGGAAGCTAGAAAAGGTGGTTTTTAATGAAAGTGTCTCAACAATTTTGCAATTTGTTGCAGTGCAAATTACACATCGAAAGTCTGGATTATGATTAGGTAAAAAAACAAAGGGTTTGGCCAAAACCTATCAAGCCTTTAGTTTTCAAATCAAGCATGCACCCTGGATGGCACCATTTATCCTTGACTACGTGATACGCCTGGCTTTCTTCTGCTTCACCATCTCGAGTTTTTTCATGAATATTATTAATAAGTAATCACATGATTTTTCTCATGCAATTTGGAACAAATAAGCACTTGTAATTTTATTCAAAGATTACAAATTGCATTTGTGGTCGTCCTGCTTATTTATTTCAAACTGCACTCGAAATCATGTGATTACCTGTACAAAATTGCACTCCAGTCGGTTCAATTACCATTATTAATCACACTGTTTTGGATTGTATTATCAATTTTTGAAACATGTTTGTATAGGTAATCGCATGGGGCCGAGTAAAATTAAGGATTAATATCACGCGTGTTTTCAGAAGTTGCTGAAATTGCCCGAGTCGCGCAGCGACGAGGGCAATTTCAGCAACTTCTGAAAACACAAGTGATATTAATCCTTAATTTTACGAGGACCCATTGCGATTACTTGTTAATAACAAAGAGGGCAAAATTTTCTTAACACTGTTGAGGCACCTAGAAAAACGGAAACAACTGACAAACAGACAAGCAAGTCAACTTGTTCTTTGCGTCCAAAACGAGTATAGATGATTGGAAAATAGGAGGAAAATACGAGTTTCATTCCTGAACAACAGTAACATCGATTAAACCAAATGTTAAGCTTCAATTTATTTTATTCACCTGTGCTGTAGAGGTTTTTACCACTTGCAAATACACATCCGTAAACATAGCAAACGTTTTGTCTAAAGAAATCCACCAAATTTGAGCTACTTGTTCCTCCCGTCAATGGAAAATTGTTCTGTGACCTTTTTTGTTGAGCTGCAAGATATCGTGGTAAACTGAAAGCCCTTGACGAAAGGAATCATTTTGTTTTTCAACCACACAATCCCGCTACGCCGGGCGCCATGTAAGTCGATCCAAGTTTTAAGCTTTTCATGAAAAAAATCTTTTGCCCTTCTTCTTGTCACTCGAAAATTCAAATTCCAGATCATCTTTTAAAGCTAGTTCTTAATCTTTATGCCTTTTCGGCGAATGCAGCGCGAATTAAAAGACAAACTTCGATGAAGACGAAGTTGTTTTGCTCAAACAGAAGAAACCAACTGAATGTGGAAGACGTACGTTCAGCCAATCAGGAGCGAGAATTTTTGGCGCTCGACCAATCGTCAGCGAGTAATTTTGCCCTCTTCTCAAGCAAAATTAAGAAAAAATACCCTCTTCATTGACCAATCAGCATTCAGTAATTTTGCCCTCTTTGTTATTAGAATCATTAATGGCATTATTGGCCATTTAAGTGTGTTCCAATGCAACATGATTCTTAATTTCTTACCGTAACGGTACATTTCTTGTTGGTGTTCATACTGTTTGAATACCGATTCAAAAGCACCAACTTTTCGCGCGCTTTTTACAACTCATGCTGACACGTACATGTATCTCTCTCTCACCGAATGAAAAAATGTGTGTACAGAAGGTCACATAAACCAGATCGTTATAAATCACAAGACCTAACATCAAAATCTCAACTTACAAATGGTACCCATTGAGAATCATTAAAAACTTACCGACACCTCTTTTGGTAGCCGCTTTCTCCGAATTTGAGAGGTATATTGCTCGTTCTCTTTCTCCAGCCGTTCAGAGAGCTTTTTCTCCAAAAGAGCATTGAATTGCTCCTGCCGTGTAAAGAATTCTTGCACCCTAGCAATGAAGTCATGACCCTCACTTGAGTCGGAGCGGTTTGTAGAGGCGGCCAGATTCAGTGGTGCCAGACAACGAGACCTAACGGTGCTTTCTTGTCGCCTCGGGATCAGCGGAGCTGGCGTAGCGTTTGGCGAACCAGTCGGCGTAGATATTGAGGAAATACTACTTCTAGGCAAGTGTGGATCAGATGATCTGATCGGTGTCCTGTCTGTTTCGAGCTCCACAGTGGTTGGTGGTGTCGAAGATACCGATTCGTTCAGGGCTGCAATGCATTCAGTTCGTCCCCGCGATGAATTGGACGGGTTAAAAGAACTAGGATTATTCTCGTTCGATAAACCCGTGTCGGTAACGATGTCATTTCGGCCGCCTCTGGTTCTACTTCTTCGTTTACTTGGATGGTTTGGTGGTAAACGCGCCATTTTCCAATAGGATCAGTATCAGGAGATTGACCTTTCCTACTCGCGTCAACGAAAAAGGACAAACTTGAGACGATCGCCCGCCTATATTCAAACCCTAAATCTGTCAGCACCTAAAATGTCTACCAATGGAAATCAGAACGTATTTTGTGGATCTGGCCAAAAAGTACATTTATTCTCATTGGCTGCTTCCCATGATGATACCGCTGTTCTTCCACTTGAGACTTCATTCCTCGGTGAACATGGCTTCCAGGAAACGACGATTTTGTCAGCACTGCCAAGAGTATGTATCCGGGAGAACATATAGGGAGCATTATGATCTGTATTTTAATAAGAATACAGCCCAGTGGGAGACAATTGAATCTTCCGACGAGGAAGGTAGCAGCCGACGCGAAGCACATTTTGACGTGTATGATGATGATGATAGTCGAGCCGACGATCAATTTCACTGTGATGATCCAGATGCACCCAAGACGGCGCCTGAAGGTAACTTCCGTTCAAATTTTAAATTGTCAAAGTAAACACTACATGTAGTCTACTTAATTACAGAAAGATGTCCAAGTATGTTTAAATGGGTGGTGTTATAAAAAAAAGAAAATTGGACTGGTTCAAAAATTATGTACTGGCTCAAAAAAATTAAACCAGAGGTCAAAATTGAACGACAACATATACAAGATAAAAATAAATAAGTACAGTTTCATTAATGTACATTTAAGATTACATGTAAAATCTACTAAGAAATCAGTCTGAGAGCAATTATACATGATAGGCACAAATGAAACTCACAAAAATTTATGTTTATTTGCTTCAATCCAATCAACAGCATCCAGTGGTGTTCCAATACACAATCTAGAAGAAGAAGATTGCTATTTATTGCAAGGGGACACTGCCAATTGCAGTGATAGTGACACAGGCATGAACGATTTGATCTATCATGAGAGGATACAACCAGACTTTCTTACTGAAGCTTGGGATTTAGCAGAAGAGGATGTTAACAAAGATTTTCCACAAGCCCAGTGTCAGTTGCCCTCAGTGCGTGTTTGTCCAATTTCAAGAGTATCCGGAAATGCAAAATTTACAAGTATTGTTAATTGGATGCTGATCTTCTTATGCCTTTGGGCCTCATTTTGTTCACTATCAGACAATGCATTTGACATACTTCTTGCTTTTTTGAGGGCCATGTTTGACTCCCTTGGGACCATTTTCCCAATAATTACAAGTTTTGCTGTGCTGGTACCCAAGTCCGTTCATTTGCTTCGTAAACAAGTTGGAATTGACCAAGACAGGTTCATAAAATATGTTGTGTGTCCAAAGTGTCACAGCCTGTATAACTTTGAGGATTGCTATGAACAACTGCATGGGAGAAAAGTAACAAAGAAGTGTGAATTTGTCCAGTTTCCACATCATCGTCAGGTTTTTCGACGCACAAAATGTGGTGAGCCACTTTTAAAACAAGTGTTATTGAAGAGTGGTGAAATCAAATTATATCCATTCAAAGTATATTGTTATAACAGTACCATAGAAAATCTCAAGCAATTCCTTCAGAGGCCTGGATTTGAGACAAAGTGTGAGATGTGGAGAAGAAGAGATATTCCTGATGGATTTCTAGCTGACGTATTTGATGGACGTGTTTGGAAAGAATGGCAGTATGTGGATGGGAAGCCATACCTTGCAGCACCCAGGAACTATGCTTTTATGTTGAATGTGGACTGGTTCCAACCTTTTAAACATTCCTTGTATAGTGTAGGAGCTATGTACATGGTGTTAATGAATTTACCAAGGACTGAAAGGTTTAAGCCAGAAAATGTGTTTTTAGTTGGGGTCATTCCAGGGCCCCATGAGCCAAAACTAAACATTAATGCCTACTTGCAACCACTTGTAGCTGAATTGAATGTTTTGTGGAATGGTGTCAGTATTAAACTTCATGGTTCAACGCCAACAACATTATTTCGTGCTGCACTTCTTTGTGTGGGGTGCGATGTCCCTGCAGCAAGGAAAGTTTGTGGCTTTACAGGTCATGCCTCAAATAAAGGCTGCTCAAAGTGTAACAAGTATTTTCCTGGAACAGTGACCACAAAAATTGATTTTTCTGGGTTTGATCCTTGTCCTCAGAGAAATAACTTTGAACACCGAGAACAAGCACAAGAGATCCTGAACCAAACCTCAGCAGGTGACTCTGCAGACTTAGAGCAAAAATATGGTACCAGATATACTGAACTTATGCAATTGCCCTATTTTGATTGTGTACGCTTTCACATTGTGGACCCAATGCACAACCTGTTTACAGGTACAGCAAAACATGTTTTGAAGAACATTTGGCTGGATTCAGACAAGCCATTGCTTGACAAGAAAGACCTGGTTCACATTCAAGAGAAACTAGACAAAGTGAAAGTTCCAGCCAGTGTTGGAAGGATGCCCAAAAAAATTAGGAACAACTATGGGGGTTTCACTGCTGACCAGTGGAAATCATTTACTGTTCTATTTTCCATATATGCTTTGTGGAATATCTTACCAAACAATGACTTGGAACTCTGGCGTGATTTTGTCATGGCCTGTGTATTCTTGTGTTCTTCAAGCCTGACTGAAGCCAAAGCAATGTTGGCTCACTCGTACCTTATGAAGTTTTGCAAGCGTTTTGAAGAGATTTATGGCAAGGATAAGGTAACCCCAAACATGCACTTACACACACATCTTCTAGACTGTGTCTTGGATTATGGACCTGTTTATGCATTTTGGTTGTTTAGCTTTGAGCGCTACAATGGTATTCTTGGAGACTATGGGACCAATCAACGTGCAGTTGAGATACAGTTAATGCGAAAATTTCTTTCAAATCAAGTAATGAAAGACATTCCCCTCCCGGCTATGTTTCGTGAAACCTTTGAACCCTTGCTGATGAAACTTTCAGCAAAACAATCAGGAACTCTACAAGAACTTTTTCCTGACCACTGTTTACCTTCAAAGATTATCCAAGCTAGTTTGCTCTCCATTGGGTCAGTGCAGAGGGGTGGTCAGTGGGGCAATGCTGACTCTCATTACATCTGCTGTGGTCCGTATTCTCATGATAGTTTAGATGCTGCTGACCTCGTTAATCTTAAGAAATGCTATAATGCTATTTTTGATGGAGTTGATGAAGTTTCTGTTACAACACATTTCGATAAATTTGCATGCTGCAAATTTCATGGAGACTTGCTTGGATCCAGTAATTCAAGAGGTGACAGATCTGCATTTATCCTTGCAAGATGGTGTACACTTGGGGGCTCAATTGATACCTCTGGAAGTGATTTGCGCCCAGGAGTCATTGAGTTCTTTATGAAGCAAAACATAAAGGTTAATGAACAATATGTGCCTTGTATAGTGGCCTTGGTACATTGGTTTCAAGCCCATCCTTTAAGACACTCCTTGGGGGCACCTGTGGAAGTGTGGTGCAGAAACCTCTTTGAACCAGAAGGTGATGCAACTTTCATTCCTGTGCAGAGAATCTATGGCAAGTTCATACCAGCATATGACATTGTTGCAGAAGAAAATGTTCTTGTGGTTTGCCCTCTCCCTCGCAAGCTCCAGTGTTAAAATTTTACTGTTCAGTTTCAGCCATAGTCATGCATTAATGAATAATTGAAAGTTAGTTTTGCTTGCATATCTTTGGGTGTTGTGGAAGTACTGGTGGGCGTATAATGCCAGCCACGGGACCCTTTTATTTCATCAAATCAGCAAAATGACATTCAATAATAATAATAATAATTATTGTACAGTATAAGAAACTCTTGTAATCTGATTGGTTATCTGCCACCCTGATTTCTGCATAAACTGAACAGTTGCACATGTCATGCATCTATGATCGGACAGTAGTATACGTCGTACTTGAGTAAATGGACATTATTTTTTCTCAATTTTGCGAGTGGGCGGAATTCTGCAAATCCTGGAATCTGATAGGCTCTGGGAGAGGGGAGAATTTTGCTCGTTCGCACCAACCCAGGCAGAATCCTAGCGCTGGTTGTGCGAGCTTGTGTGATGAGCCGGCTTTAGGACCAAAAATATATGTTTTGAAGCCTTTTAATTGTTTTTAAAATTAAACGTCGCTTTACAAATAAATTAATATTTTGAACAGAATCGACTAATCATAGCAGTACTGCCTCATATTTCTCGTTTGATAATACATGTATATGTAGGCATCACAGGGCAGCCTTAAGCAATGGTTCCCAGCCAGCACATCTTTTTAGGAAAAAATTAATAGACCGGTTATTACCGGCCTTGGTCAGTCTGTGTAGGGAAGGATTGTGCCCTTTGTCTCTAGTACAGCCCTTGGCCTGTGGCCTGGGCCATACTTGAGACCTCAGGCCTCTGGGGCGGTGAATACATGTGTATGTAGCTTCAAGTCGATGTTAGGTGTGCTTGAATGGTTTCTCCTTTTTCCCCAGATCTATGAAAATGCCCAAAAAGATAAGCCAGGAATTCTTGTCATGCAATTCAATGAGCAATATTGTGCTATTGCAGGCCATGCACTGTGTTCTTGGCTTATTTTGAAATTATATTACTTCCCCAATAAACTAATGCTCCCTGGATTGTACTCACTCATTCCTGTTATCATTACTAAACAGATGCATGTAATTTTGTGATACGTTTCTTTTAAGTCACACAAAAGAATTACTGTAGTTGCATCAAGCTAGAAAAAGAATGATAGGGATAGGAAAATACTTTGGTCACTTTCAAACTGTTTTCATCACTTTTGTATAAGGACTAAAAAATGTTAATTTCATTTATTTGTTTTGATGTAGGAGCAATACAGTCAAACCTCAATTAATGTCTCTGTTCCTTATTTTTGTGTGCTAAC
Source organism: Montipora capricornis (assembly GCF_036669925.1). Lineage (NCBI taxonomy): Eukaryota > Metazoa > Cnidaria > Anthozoa > Scleractinia > Acroporidae > Montipora > Montipora capricornis. Next base: position 50,252,778 of record NC_090883.1, on the reverse strand, counting down.
TACTAGATATGAGCAAACATTGACTCCAGTTGGCATTAATAGGGAAGCACTGCCTTGCATTCGGTCAGCCTGTGCGACTTCCTGTGATTGTGTGACAATGGAACGCAGCACTACGAGCCAACTGAGCCACCGGTGCGATGCTTGTGATTATGTACTAACATTGTTTTTTTTCTCTTGGGACCATTGTAAGTCTCAAGAGAAATTGGAAACAATTTGGACAAAGATATTTTGATATGTTGTGGAATTGTGCGTCTGTTATTATACTGATCAGCGGTTGTTTTGCAAATATACATAACGTGACATAACGTACCTACCGAAGACCTTACCGAATACATTTTTGGCGGGATGGCGGCGGGAAGCTCCGAGACCGTCTTTTAACGTACTGTAGAGTTAGTGTTTTTCTAGTCGTCATGGGTAAAAAAAGTCGTGAAAATACAAAGGAGGAAGTAAGACGTATGACCCGGGAAAGGAAAAAACGCAAAAGGCGAGAAAGACGACTACAAAAAGAAAGGTTACTTTTGTCAGATTTACAAGGCGAGAAGGATTACTTCGAGAGACAACGAAAAATCTGCGACTACATGTCGCGGAAGTATTACGATCGATTGAACTCGCTCCTCAGACGTGAAGAAGCTCCGAGGAATAAATCAGTTGTTGAGGAACCCAAGTCGCAGAGGAAGGTTAGTGCAGTTTTGTTTTATCGCGTGTGACGGCAAAATTCTAAAACTTTGCTTTATATGAACGCTGCGGGACTGAACTTGATAGAGACTAGACCTACAATCACGGACAAAACCTGTTGAGACAAAGCGACATTTTTGGTAGTCCGACAACTTATCCAAATGTTCCACTTAAAAGCCGCCCTTCATATGGGACTGTCACAAGACTCAGCAACATTGACTGAGAGGGGAGGGGAGTGGGAGGGGAGAGTAAGTACATGTAGGAATGGGTAAAAATGAAGATGAATTTGTGTCACTGTCTCAACAGGTTTGTCCAATACTGTAGATATAATAAATTTAGGCTTTTTCCCCTTCAGATATACGTAACATTGCATATCTTGGATTGATTTTAAGCTGATTATTTACCTTGCGATAAGGTAGTTTCTTTCTGTATTATAGATAATCTTGACAATCTGGATGTGCTGTAATAAGTTTAAGCTCAACAGCAACAAATCAGAGCTACTTAATGTTAGTTTTCGGTATCGGCCTCTTCCCCTGCTAACCTCTGTTTCAATTAGTAGTGCTGTAGTACAGTCATCATTCATGGCTCATACATCTAGGTGTACTTTTTGACAAGAGTTTAACATTTGAGGAACAAATGCATGCTTTTATAACTTGTAGGTTAGGCAATGGGAATGCCCTTTTATACAGTCTGGGAAAATACCAGATCCAGAGGTTACAATCTGTACAGGACAGCGCCGCTCGTCTCGTTAAGGGTCTCTTTAAATTTGATCGTATTTAACCATAACTTTTTGTTTTCAAGATCTTATTATTGGCTTTTAAAACAATTTAGCCCCTACTTATATTGGTCATTTATTAACACAGTATACCGGGGTATTCCTAGTTGTTGTCTCAGGTCATCCAGTCAGTCTTTACTGGTTGTACCAAGGTCCATCCAAAAGACTTAAGGTCACAGGGATTTTGTAGTGGCTAGCCCACAGCTGTGGAATGCTCTGCCCATTCATATGAGACAGCCTGGTATTTCATCAGCTACTTTTAAGAAAAGTCCGAAGACTAGCTTACCTTTTCAAAAGAGCTTTTTTGTAAATATTTTCTAAATTTATGTACCGGTAATCTCTGTTTCATTATCTTTTTAATGTAGTATTGTACTTGTAAAGTGCATAGTGCAGTTAGTGAATGTGGTGCTTTATAAATCTGTTCATTACATGTATTACTATTATTATTATTATTATTATTATTATTATTATGATTATTGTTAACTACAGTTGATTATTAATATCAATATTTTATCGGAGGTGAGGTGAAGAATTCAAGATACAGTAATATTCTAAGCAGTACTTTCTACAAGTGTGGTTGGCAAGCTTCGTGAAAATCCAAGGGGAAAAAAGCTATGAAATAATAATAATAATAATAATAATAATAATAATAATAATATCATATCATGATCCATAGTGATGATTAATTGGTTTCGATAGAGAAAACCACACGAAGTCGCATTTTCAATGTGAATGCCACGTTGTAAATATACAAACAAAAAAAAGGCATGCATTGGGTACGTGTCGTAGTGCAATAACACAGTGCTTTATTCCATAACTGCCAACTGAGCTGCGCTTTGTTTTCTAAGAAATTCAAGTAGTCTTTGCATAAAATGTGGCTCTAATAGTACACAATATTGTTTTGTTACCATACATTATTATAGTGGCATGGTAGAAAGATTGAAGACAATAAAGGGAATTGAGAAACATTGGCTTCAAGGAGGACACATTGATCATTTTCAAGTTTCCTTACAACTTCTTTTACATGGCAAGCTTAAGCCTGTGCTCTGAGCATCTGGCAGCTTTCTACGACAAAAGTTCACTATAGTTAAGCCCTGTCCAGTGGGGTTATGGATGGGAGACCTCAAAATAAATGACTTGCTGTCAGAAAACAAAGGACAGAAAATTCTATTTTAATGCTCAAAAATGTGAACCAATCAAGGTACAGATTTTGTTAGCCTGCTTTATGCAAAACAAATAATTTTATTGATGGAAAAGTAAATAAATATTGATAAACAGTTTTCAGGAAGAGCAGAAGGAAGTTTTTAGGAAGTGTTGATCAAGAATAAAATATTTTGCCATCAGCAACAAAATTTGCGACATGAAAACAACATAAACTTTGTACCGTGAATATAAAAAGTTACCATCAGTGAAACACATTTTGGGAGATTTTTGCTATGTTTGATATTTCTATTGTACTTTGGCTGCACAAGTAAATCGCAAAATTGAAAGTGACCGAATGTAGCAGCCGCCAGCTATCAAGTTACCTTGCATGTTTACTGATAAATTTTATATATTAATTAACAGCTTGCAAAACAAAGGATACATCTGTGTCAAAGTAATGGCAAGTTACCAGGTTTTTATAAAGTTTGAGAAGAACTGTGCAAATTCAACACAGAGATCAGAATTGTCCAACTCTTGAGGTTGACCATTGTTTCTGCAAAGTCAAAAATTCACTCTCCTATAGAAGAGGTTATTTATCACCGGGTAATTGCATCGTTTTGGAAATAGAAGCTGCTTTATTATTCATCAGTGTCACAAATTTTTTCCGATTTTATTCTTGTATGGGATTGAAGTTTGGGATGCAGCTTACCAGCAAAAATACCTAGACAGAATCGACAGTTTTCTTAAGAGCACCTACAGGTTTGGCTTCACCACAAAGAAAACAACTATACTTGACTTAATTAAAGATAGGGACTCCAAGCTCTCTAAGAACGCAATCAGTGTTGATCATATAATTCATGATTTGCTACCTCCAAAGAGGAGACGTGTGTTCCATGAGCGCAAGCATGACTTTATATATTACTAGAGTTAAAACCGAACGCTTCAAGTATTATTTATAGATGCCTTGTTAATTAAATTCACCGTATAAACAGTGTAAGGAACTTAGTAATGTTACTAATTTTTATATATTCTTAATTATAACTTTCTTATCAACAAATTGTTAAGTTACACGTTTGTTGTTTTTGATTTTATTAAATACATATTGATTGATCGATTGATTGGTTTTGGGCCTCATTTGTTGAAACTCAAGCACACTTCCAACAGACCTGTTTATCTTCATGATTTTTGCACTGGCACTGTGGGTTTATTGCCATCATCGACTTTCGCTCTAACAGTCTTACAACCCAGTGACTGTGCAGTGCACTTGGAAAATCAATGTCATTTTTTTATACCCTTTTTTTCAGATTATAAGTAATCTGTGCTGATGGAAAAGGAAAAGTAGATCTGCTTTGAAAAAAAAGAGCAAACCACAAATTTTATGTACAGACATTACAAATGCTGCTGAATCTTAAAAGGCATATTGACGTAGTTTGTCACACATTCATTTCACAAGTCAGAT
>NC_090883.1:50228726-50231226 GCF_036669925.1 Montipora capricornis | reverse complement strand
TCGATACAGCTGGCAGTGGTGGCAGTAAGGGAATATCCTAAAATCTTAACGAATTTGTTGGAATGGGGTAATATGACTTCTTGTTGGTAAAATAGTAGGTAGACCATATTGTTGTTCGCTTCAGTCCTTCTTTAACGGTAAAAGTGACCGTGCGTAATCTATGACATGAGCTCCGGCATCATGTTTGAGGTGGTGTATTGCATTAAGCGATTATTACATCCAAAGAGATATGTCCAAATAGTTTTTGTTCTTACAGCATCTTATAGAGGTTCTAACAACACTAGAAAGGTTTATAATGCAGACTGAAGCCAGGTCATGCACGAGGTCTCCGTACAATGAAGATGACATTATGAATAATTATAAACCATGCAAATATGCATGAAGACAAAAAGAGGAAAGAGGTTAAAAAAAGCAACCAAGAGACACATTAATACTTTCTTGGCAAATTTTTCGTTATTATTTATAAATGATGGTTGAGCAGACATCAGTAAAGGCTGGATAGAGTGTGGATACTGATAGATTATCTCACCTTTTTCTGTAGAACCTTCCATTTTGATGCATCGAAATGGCGTGTGCGACACATCGTGACACACTAAATTCTAGGCCCTCCTGGTTCACTGTCGCTGTGCTTAGTTCTCAGTCCTCCATCCGCGAGAGTGTCGAATAGGCAGGTTTTACATCTAGTAGTTTGGTGTAGTTTACGAGCTTTAATGACGCTAATATCTCCAAGAAAAGTGACAATTTATTCCCGGAAAAATCGTTGGCTCACAAATCACGCGTAAGTTAATGCATATTTGCGGTTACGAAAAATATAAAAACCAGTTTCCCGAGGACGGGCAAAACATAGATTCACGAATCACGAAAGAACTAAATCCTCATTCGCGCTTCACGCAAAGCAAAAATGCGCATTCACGTATCACGGAAAAAGTATGGGTGACCCTCATACCTTGTAGTATTTTGATTTCTAATGAGTCTCAACATGGCAGACTTTGAAACGTCAAGCATTACTGTCGTGGGTACCATGAAATTAAAGATGTAGCAGATTGGGATCCACAGCTTCAAGGGGAGAGAGTTTTGAAACGTGAGCCAAACAATAAAAAGGATAACAATGCGGTGGCGGTGGTCAGACCTTTGATCTCACTGGATATATCGGAAAGTCAACAATCATCTGGAAGCCCCAGAACAAGCCGAAGAGCTAGACAGACATTCCATTCCAACACCGTAGATGAACAGGAGGACGACATACTTGGTCACATCCCTTTCCGAATTGCGCTATTTGTAAGCACATTTCTAAAGCGGCTCACAAACAAAGGAAAGGTGGTCGTGACCGGAAGCCGAGTAGTAGCCGCGGGGCTGACTATATGGCTTGGAAAAACCGTGCACCTACATATTTTCTGGAGACAAAAATATGTCAATACCTTGGCTGAGGTCGAAACTTGAAAGTCTCAACTACGAAGTTCTATAATCATTTTATTTTCTAAAACTGACCGCAGTTTATGAAACACTTAGATCATAAATGAACCACTCATCTACCCCACTAACTAAGCCGGAATTCACCTTGAACTTGTAATTGAGATCTTTAACAACAAACCATTAGCGCATTAAGGTATGTCATGCATTAGGGTTACTGTTAATGGGATCAAGAAGTGTAATCTTATTAGAGTGTTAACTAATACGAATCAGATCCTTTGAGACGTCGCTTACGAGAGCTTAAAAACAAAGACCAGTTGGTAATTCCCAACAGTCGCCTCGGTCTCCTACGGGAGCGGTTGCTTACGAGAGCTTTTAATCACAGAGTTTAACTGACAATTCAAACGGGATTTCACAACGGTTGTCGTAACTAGAGCTGGTCGCTTACGAGAGTGGTCGCAAGGAGAGCTTCAACTGTATAACAATAGACTGTAAATATAACTCAGCAGTGCAAGGTAAACAACTACATCATTCTGGATGGCATCACTGAAACGTAAGCCTTCGACAAGTGGCCTCGCTAGCCTTGACGGCAGCTTTGCTGCTCAACCAACATGGTGGAAACTACATTTAGGTCGGAAACAGTCCCGGAAGGTCGTAAGATTCTTCTCAATGCAACCGCTCTGACCAGTTTCTTTATAGCAGACGGTTGTAACTCTTAACAAACATAAGAATTCTAGTTTGCGTAACAAAAAAAGTTCTTGAAATGGCAATTCAGTATTGTCCGTATGAAACGACCATTTCATTTTCCGTGAAACGTGATCAAGACTTCCCTTTGCCAGCCTCATATAATGGTAGGAAATGTCTGTCGTGGAGTCACTTTGGTGGTCATTGAACACATTTCTGAAAGAGAAAAAACACAAACTTCAAGGGCCCTGGAAAACGGTACCAATCATTGCTAGCTTCAACATCCGTTCGATTTTGTTGAACACGATGTTGAAACCATTTGCATTTGCATTTGCGCCCTAATCGGTCTATGAATGACTTCTCCATGTCCGTACCCATAGTAACAACCGCGGCTGCAACCTGGGAC
>NC_090883.1:50211226-50223726 GCF_036669925.1 Montipora capricornis | reverse complement strand
AAGGACAGAGAAAAACTCTGACCAGGGTGGGATTTGAACCCTCGACCTTCGGATTAGAGCACCACTGCTCTACCGACTGAGCTACAAGGCCAGAACGGGAGCTGGCCGTGGGTATGTGAGATATTATTCACAAGGACAAATTCGGCTCGGCCCAAGCCTAACTTTAGGTAATAGCTAGTTGTTGTCCTTCAGTAGCATTTGGAGTAATGATTGCAAGTTCGAATGAGGCCTAACACTGGGCCAAAAAGGACAACAGGGACAACAACTAGCGATTACCTAAAATTAGGCTTGGGCCGAGCCGAATTTGTCCTTGTAAAAAAAAAATATGAATCGCGAACTGAAGGTACTGGGTAAAGGATTATACAGACCAGCTTTTAGGGACTAGCCTTCGTTAAAAGCTGGGTGGTAGCGTTTTCGATTTTTCCGTACTTTTGGCCGTAATTGTTATTGAAATTTCGCTGGAAAAAATTACAGACAAATATATGGAAAAATTGAAAACGCTGCCGGGCATCTTCTGTAAAAGGTTAGTGCCTAACATTTGGTCTGTATAACCTTTTGCCCTGTACCTTCATTTCTCAATTCATACTTTTTTTCAGAACTAGCGTTTAACGAAAATTATTTGACATCGGATACCCATATAAACACTACAAATTATTTACGCTTTGCCTACCCGTCAAAATGGCGCTCAAAACCGGGATAAGGCTTATCTTGGACAGAATAAAATGGAATAGCAAACCTTCCGAAAAGATAGAAAATTTGTCGTCTGGCAATCTGGCTTCCTACTTCACCGAGTCAAGGGTACTGCCCGCGAATTGTAAAACGGTATGAGGGCCGACGGTTTGTTTCCTCTGCTATAGGAACCCCCGAGATACTCGCACAAATTGAGAAAACTATTCAATTCGGCCTGGCATTTCTCTTCGTTGTCGGCAATAAAAAGAAAATCGTCTAAAGTATGTAAAACCCCTGAAGCGCCAAGTCGATGCAAAGACAGCCACTCCAGTGCCGTACTAAAAGCTTCAAAAATTGCACAGGAAGAAGAGCAGCCCATGGGAAGACAGCGATCATAATAATACAAGTTCTCCCAATTCATATCTCAATTTCTATTCATTACGATGGATAGTTATTATGCGAAACGCCGATTTGACATCCGTTTTGGCCAAAAAACAACCAACCCCTGTCCGTTTGAGAAAAGCAATTGCTTCGTTTATGGAAGCATATCTGACCGAAGAACAATCAACGGGAATAAAATCATTGGCAGAGGAACCGTGAGGGTATGATACGTGAGGGTATGATTCCGAACTTCGGAAGGATCCTTTTATGCCTGAGGCGAACAATGAAAGATTGGGAAAGGTGGGACAGTGAAGGGGCCCGCGATACGACCGGCCTCACGTTCCTTGTTTAATTTGTTTAATTTTGCCAAAACAATGTGTGGTTTCTCGAAAGCGCTTTTTAGATTACGAGATTCAAAGGTCGCCCACATAACTAATACGAAAACCGAAAGAAAAACCCCAAATTACAAAATGTTTGGAGTCAGCATGCAGGGTATCCGGAATATCCGGTTAAAAGAAAATCAAGCCTGTCTATCCTTACGGAAGTGGCCGGATTGCTGTGTAGAATTCGTAACGACTGGTCCGTCTTTTGACAAAGTGGCACGATGTTGTTTGGTGGCGGAGCACTGGCTTGCGGAGTGCTTTGCGCCACACTTGAAACAAACATGGTATTGGTCGAATCTACAACCCGAGCAGTATCCCCCTGCGTGAAATGCCCAGCAGGACCTTTTAGGAAAGGACTGGCTAGGTCGTGATCGCGTAGAAAAAACCCCAGAATTGACCGCGACCGTAAGCTTGTTCAAGCTAAATTGCGACTTTAGATTAAAACACGAGGTGTTGGAGTAACCATATGTGTAGCCATGACTCCCTTAAGAAAGAAGGATTAAAAATAAAAAGAAACTTCCCTGAATTTTTTTTTTAAACTAAACGTCACAAGGTTGTTAGTACAGGCTATTGATAATAGTTGGAAGGGCCGGGAAAAAAATATGAAAAAAATATAAGTCTTTTATACAGCGCTAAACACGTTGGGAAACACTGCCTGCACACTGCTGATAAGAAACGGGAAATTGCTCGAAGTAAAATGACATTATGATTCATTCTTCTCATCATAATGTTTGTTTTAAAAATATTTATCTTAAACATCCCTTAACAACATCTTTTGAAGCACTTTACCAACTTCTTCAAACGAAATAGTGACCAAACTTCGCGAGGAACATGGAGTCGAAAATAAAACAAGTAAGTTGGATCCCTCTAATTACATAAAACCGTTGCCAGGAGCGGTTTAGGGTTTTATAGGATTTCGGAAATCAATGTATACTTGTGTTTCTTCAGGAACGTTTGAAAAGAAATAAGTGGAAGTCTGAACTAAATTGCTACCAAGAGGGCATTGAATTCAATTAAGCATAATTTGGCTTGAAGTCTCGAGCGTCCTTCAGTTGTCGATGACGCCTAACTCAAATATTCCTTGAACGTCAATTGAAGACTTTCCTTTCCATTGAACGGTGACGACCGGGGTCTTGGGAATCAGATCTAGGATATTCGATTGCAAATTGTCACATGCTTTGAACTTCGTAAAGCAATGTTTGGTTTCAATTACTAAGTCTCGAGCATTCTTTGTCGATGACGTCTGATTCAATTATTCCTTGAACGTCAAGACTTCCCTTTCCATTGAACGGTGACGACCGGGGTCTATACTGGATATTCGATTGCAAGTTGTCACATGCTTTTTCCTTGACATTATAAGAAGGTCACAAAATACAAGCCGTCCTTCCGTCATATGTCGTATTAATTTGGACTGGCTTTTTCGACAGGCCTCAACGTTAAGGGAGACGTGACCCTAAAACTTGTCCTTGCAACAGTCCCTTGTATTGTTAACGCGAGGTGACGTTTGCAGAAATACATGGTAAATTTATGGGCAAACAGGTACTGCGTTACTTTCGAAAATTTAAGACCGAACGATTTAACAATGCAACATTGAAATAAAGCCAAAAGAATGGAGACGATATATTGATGATATCTTCTCCCTCTGGGACAGTGATAAAAAAAGACGTGGATCAATTTATTGAACAAGCTAACAAATTCCACCCCACCATCAAATTCACGGCCGAAATATCAGAGAACGAGATTCCCTACCTCGACACAGAGGTGTTCAAAGGAGAAAGATTAAAAAATGAACCCATTTTGGACATCAAAACTCACTACAAACCTACTGAAACCTTTCAATATACACATTTCAACTCATGCCATCCACCCGGCGTTAAAAATGGTTTCATTAAAGGCGAAACAATGAGACTGCTGAGAACTAACTCTTCAAAAACAACATTTGAGGAGAGCCTTATGAAATTCAAACAACGCCTATCTTAAAACAGTCATAGAAAGGTCTCTTTCAGGGGTTAACTTTGCTGCTAGACCATCCGCTTTAACACAAAAGAAAAGGGCTAATCAGAGGATTTTATCGTTTATAACTACGTACCACCCAGCAGTGAGCAACCTCAAACAGACACTGATGGAACAATGGAGCCTAATACAAAATCAGCCTTTGCCGGAAACTATTTATTTGAAACCTCCAATAATATCGTACAAAAGAGGTAAATCTCCAAAGGATACGCTTGTTAGATCGAAAATCTAAATGTAAGGCTATCATGCAAGGCGACCGCCAAAACCACACGAGGAGTCCTTTCCGGTCTGTCACTCACTTACTCTCTCAGGAAGAACTAATGCTGGGGTATCATCTGCGTTTACTATTTTCAAATCACTTAATCATGGCGGAGGCCTTAGTCATCTCAAAAATATTTTGATCCGAGTTTGGGTGAAATAAATTCTTGAATCATTACACTTTGCAGCTCAACTAGAGTTTCCAATTGTATCGTTTTTGTATAAATAAAGACCTTTTTTTCTGAAGCCAAATACAATGCACTTGATCTTTCAAAGTAATCACTGCACTGCGATTCAAACGATAATTACGCCTTGATGGAATTTATCTTGTTTTATGCAGTAAGTACCATTAACACCAGTAAATCAACGGGACTAATAGCCGCAGCACGCTTCATTTTCCGCCCTTAAACTCCTTTTTTATGCTGAGGCGAGCTAATTTTATTTGGTACGTGAGAGTGCTGTCGTCCCACACAAGGCATCCTGTAGAAAGGTCGTTAGACTCGGTGAAGAACCAAGTGGTTGAGAAATCCGCTCCTGAACCTCTTTTAGCATGTCCTCCTAGAACTTTCTTTGGACTGTTAACTTTGAATTTTGGATCAATGCACAATTTCGACATTCAATTAGATCTTTGTTTATGAAGTAATTACCCACTCACTGCAGGACTTACGTCAGTCTGAACGAATTGTGAAATTTTAATCCATTTTGAAATGAGAATTAAGTGAATCTGGTCGGAAAGGATGAGCCTGCAGTTGTAAATTGTAACATGCTAAGTAAGTTTTAACTTTGTTTTACTATTCATCTGCATTATGTAGATATCGTTAAAGAGATCCGGAAAGGTCTTCCAGCTGACGGACAGTCCATTTTTTAAATTAAACTGCTTTGGGAAGCAATGAGCGGTTCAACGAGCGAAGCGTTGAAGAGAGAAACAAGAAATTCATAATAACTTTTTACTTTATAACATTTGTCTCCTTGTGAATAAATGAAAGCACGAATGAATGAATAAATGAATGAATGAATGAAGGAAGGAAGAACGGAGCTGATTGATTAGTTAAGTAAAATTAAGTATTAATTAATTGATTATCATCTCTATTGCATATTTAGATGATTGTCATGGTATCATTGGGTTATCCAGCAGTCAGTCCTAAAGCCATCCAGCGAACAACAGCTAAAAAACTGCCTGGTTGGAATGGACTAATGTCCCTCAAAAGAGAAGGATGTGAGAACCCGGTCAACAGAATGATCCGAATTCAATGCGATTCTAACGGCGAAAATAATATCTGCAACGCAACTTGCGATGGCGATGGCAATGGCAAGGATACCACTGTCGAAAGTAAGAAACCTGATTCATGGAGTTTTGTGTGCTGCGTAGAAATGTGAATTGTAAATTCCAATTCATGGAATCACGAGACAACACCAGGGCACACAGAAAAGGTTTCTAAATACAAATTTACTTCGGGCTCTGCCTCCTTCAAGCATAAAGGCCCATCCTGGGCCATTGTAAGAATCAACAAAATCAACCTTTTATGTGACACCAAGTCTGGGAACCGAACCCGTGCCACATTGTTGGTAGGCGAATGATTGTAACACAGCGCCATCCCTGTTCTCTGACTGTTTTCTGTTCCCTAACTGAGTCTGATAATGAAACTGTCGGTAAATTATGATTATTTTTCTCTTAGTTTTTACCCTAGACGACGATTCAGCGTGCATTCAATCCTACAACAAGTATATTCTGAATGTCAGCGACTCGAAACAAGTGATTTTCCAGGTGAGTAAAGGCAGTTGTTTCCTGAGTTCAGACCGATGAGTGAACGAACAAACAAACGAACGGAACGGTTGCATAAACTATTTGAGACAGTCCCTTTCGAGACGAATCACGACATGAGAACACACTTGAGTGAGCATGAAAGTGAGTCAAAGAGTTTGATAAGAAAACTGTTGAGAAAGGAAGAATGCTCAAAAGCAGGAGTTGAGAGGCATGGTGTGGAGCCTCTTGTGAACGTCCATTGCCATAATTTCCATATTGTGTTAAGGAGAATTTTTTTTTTGGAGTTGGAGGGGGGAGGGGAGTGAATAGGGTGGCTGTTTATCTGCTTTTTCTTGTAGTTTTATTTCTTCTGGAAAAGACACTGTTTACCTGACGTGAACATTAATGCAAAACATGAACAAAGTCAAAATGGCAACCTAAACTATCTGGAATTTTGTCAGGGTATATACTTCGATTCTTTCAATTCACCCCCCTCAAAATATTCCTAGCTTTTCTCTTGGCATATTAAAGTACTTGTTAGTTAAGGAAAGGACAGCGGTTTCGGCGACGGAAACTTCTGGAAAGAAAAAAACTGAAGGCAAAACCTGCGCACTTATTTTATTGAGATACTTTTCTTTGTAGTAAATCTTTAAAAAGCAACATCAAATCCTCAGTTTTTTAAAGACTATAAGGACAAGGCGCCAAACTCTTTATTCTCTTTCCAAACGTTTTATGCAAGCTAACACATGTTACATCCTCGGGCGCTTTGCCTTCACTCGTTTGGTCGCATCAAACTTTTGCTGTACTATGACGAAATTGTTGTTTCCTTTGTCACGAGATCACAACAAACTTGAGTGAATCTCCCTTTATTGATGCAAACATGATTTAACATATAGATTTAGCCAAGCCTAAAAGTGGAGCTCCCGGGTTATTTATCTCATTTGCGTCGGTTTAAAAAGTTGAACATGGGTCCTCAAAAACCTATGAAAGTAATTAACGTTTCTGGAATTATTTAATTGTAGGAATTTGGCTTAGAATATCTCATTTTATAGGTAATAAAATAGCCTTTCAGCAAAAAAAGAGAAATTCAGCGTAAAACCCAAAGACTTTTCAGAGTAATAACCCTAAGTACAAAAATTGCCAAAAATATTGTTCTGATACAAAAAGTTGAAAAGAAGTTTTTAAAATCTAGTTCACCAATATTTCCACCAAATTTGGCTAAAAAAAAAAGAAAAATCCGTGAATTTTTTTTAGAATTTTTTTTTTTTAATTATGTGTCGACTCTTGTGATTTGTCCATTCCGACAAAAAAGAGGGGACTGTGTGTTGTGTAATTTATTACGCTTGAGACTTCGATGGGCAAAAAAATTTATGAATAGACAGTTCAAAACTTTTTTAAAACCCAATTTAAGTCTAAAATATGAAGTTTCGAAGTTAATTTGACGATCTAGTGCGATTTTCGCCGTGAAAAAGGCGGCCACGAAGTAGTTCGTAAAATTAAAGAAAAAAACATGAGCTCAAAATAATTACTCGAACCCCAAATGTTTATCTAAATCACTTATCTCAATACCCCTGTTATTTTCCAGCTGCCGTTCTAAAATTGCGTGAAATTGTTTCTCTCATATCTTTGACCATCCTTTAGAAGAGGGTTTCAGATAAAAATCACTTTGAACTTTCTATAAACAGCAATTATGTTTGCACAAACGAACCACAAATAGCCCTTCAATGAGGCGGCCATTCTACTCCGAGCTCTAAAGTTGGGCCCGCGATATGGTCACGTGATACTTGTCACATTTAGCATACATGGAGACTTGGACGTACGGACAGACGGACGGTCGCATGGTTACGTAGTAGCTAAAACCACAATTTCCCGCATCGATGGCTTACCATATTTTCTTAACCATGGTGCGTCGCGCGCGAGCCTTCGGCGCGTGGAGCTCCGCTAATAGGGAGCTTAAGCACGACACGTTTTGGTCAACGCGGACGCCAATCAGCCGACGTGAGACTGGGTCGAGACCGGCGTCTGTGACTTGACTTGTTTGTATTAAGCACGTCGCGTCAGTAATTTTACGGCATCGCTGCTTAATCGTAGGGCAGGTTTGATTCTTTGTCTGCTAATACTGAGTCAAAACTTCTTTAAGAAAGATATGGGATATGCTTTTTTAGAGCTACGATTAATGATTGATTTCAGAGGATGAACTTATTGTTTTATTGGAAGAGAACACATCTAGAAATTCTTAATCCAGTTACGATCGACAATCCTGAAATGATTCTGAATGTAAAGCAAAGTTTAGATCTGCCAGTGTTAGCTGATTTGTCCAATCCATTTTGGTACATTTCTGTGAAGGAAAGCAAATGACAAATAAAAATGAAGGGTTTCAAAAAAGAAATTAAATTTGACGGTCATTAATTTTTTTCAAAATTTAACATGGTCGTTTTGAAAACGTTGTCCTAGCGTTGCCAGCGCATTAAAATTTAAGACCATAGAAAACAAACAGAAGCACGTACAAAAGGATATATCAAGGAAAACAAATATTTTTCAAAACAGACTTACTCTAGGTTTTTTGGCAAGATGAGTCTCGCCGCCTGCAGCGCTGTTTTTCATCACGGGGTAGAACCACAGGCAGAGAACCCTAAGGATGCAAAAGCGCGTGACTTCACGTTATTTTGATATGGTTGTAACGGCCGATTCAACTGATCGAGGAAAATGTTCCATAAAAACTTCAAATCGCGATGTTTCTTTTCGAAAATTCATTTTATGGACAGCCAGATAAATAAAGTTCACTCACCTACTATTTTCTGCGTTGTCCTGAGTGATTTGATGGGTTTTTAGGACGCTTCGATTTCCTCTTCAGATCCCACGCGTCGCCACATACAATATAAATAGACCTTGACAAAGAAGAGTTTCTTTCATAAATAATAGAAATTAGAAAGTTGATTGTCCAGCATCAAAACAAAAACAGAGTTATTGCACCTAAGATGAATTTTTCTTCTCGAGTTTTTGTTTTTCGCCACAGACGCCAAATAGCCAGCTTTGAGGTTTGTGACTTGATGTCTGTGACGTGTGACGTCACTTTCTTTGTAAAATCACTTCCAGTCGCCGTCCTTGTTGACAAAACGTCTCGTGCTTTAAGCTCCCTAATAACAAAACGCGCAGTAGCTAGAGAACGGCTTGCTGAAAAACAACCCGTAACATTTGGCACAAATTACAGCGGAAATATGTTGAATGGAGAGCGGTCCTAAACACTCGGATAAACACCCTGATAAGCGGGTTTGGTATCCCTGCTCCACAAAGAGTTCTTGTTGAGATGTAAATTGAGATCTTCAATCTGACTGCAATTCTTTTTCTTTTTTTTTTATTTACAGCCTTCGCAAGGCCGCTCGTGCAATGATAATGGCATGGTCTTTCCGTTTCTTTTGTCAGCTGTCAGAATAAATGAGGAAGACTTGTTCTTCTTTAACCACACAAGTACAAAAATGATGCTTGTATGTTCATGTGAGAGCAATAGCCTAACACTCAAAAAAATCAACACTACACAACTTGCTACGAACCCAACAGCCCTCTTTATTCCCTTAAATTAACCGGAATATTAACCAGACATAAACCGCCAACCCCCTAAAAGAGATATGTATATATATATATATATATATATAGATATATACATATATACATATATATATATATATATATACATAAATTGAAAGATTAAAGAGGACGCATCGATTCTCTGTTACTCTGAGTTTCGCGCCTAAGCGCACGTCAGACAGACGAGCGCTTAGGCGCAAAACTCAGAGTAACAGAGAATCGATGAGTCCTCTTTAATCTTTCAATTTATGTATACTTAGCTCTGCTACCACAGCATTGAGCACTTTACGCCAAGGTTGACTCGACCTCCACATATATATATATAAATATATATATATATATATATATATATATATATATATATATATATGACTTTACACAAGTTTAGGTTTCACGAGTAGCCATCGTTTAATGCTATAGAACTGTTTCGTATGGTACAAGTACCACACTCATCAGGCAATTTTAATACGTTCTACGCAAAAAAAGAAATTATATATATATATAGAGAGAGAGAGAGAGAAAGTGTATGAGAGAAACCCTGACAATGCACACCCCAAATAATCATATTTTTAACTGAATAAATGTTTGAAAGAAAATTTGCCCTGAGCGGGATTTGAGCCCACGTCCCCCCATTACCAGTCGGGTGTGATCACCACTACACCACCAGGACAACCATGCTAGCAACACAGCCATCGAAGAGGTGATTTACGTGGTTAAGGCGTGGGCCTCCCGGGAAATTTTCTTTCAAGGTGACAAGGTATATCTACCTATATATACATATATACATATAATTTTTTTTTGGTCAAAAAAGTATTCAAAGTTTTGGAGAAAGCAATACATCATTTTAAAGCTAAGAAAATACGCATTGCAGTAAAAGGACATGCAAATAGAACCAATTCACAGAACATCACGAAAATAAGTTTTCCACATCAATCTTTTGTCATTTCAATGCTGGCTATGAATTTTTGGTTGAGAGGAAGAAATCTCTGTAATTTTTTTATTTTATCAGCTTTCCTGGTTCAAAATAATTTTGATGAAAATCTCACAAAGCGTAAATTTTAGACGCAATTAGATGAGCAACCTTCCCTCCTAGCAGATGTCTCTTTTTTGCGTTTTCTGGGCTGACGAGTGTGGGAAAAGGGACTTCTGCAATGAATCGAAACTCACTGTGTTGATCATGCGCGGCGAATACTTAGCGACCGAATCTTCTCGTCATACTTCACATGGAGTATGGGCTCACAGTGGAATTACTGTAAAAGAATGGGCGAGGCACAATGGGTTCATGTCACAGGCAGCAAGCACATCAAGGGGCATGCGTTTTGACCAGTGCCGTTGAAGACCGTAGACGTCAGAAGTCTCTTTTCTCGTACTCGTCAGTCCAGCGAACGCAAGAAAAAGGAGACGTTTGCTAAAGGGGAACAGTAGAGTTAAATAAGGTGGCTTACTGAAGTTTTCCGAAAAAAAAGATCAAGATTTTGAAATCTGTGAAATTAAAGCATCGGGATGTCTTTCCTGAAGTGCCACTGCAATTGATGTAAAATGTAATTTTACCGAACAAATAAATGCAAACCAGGGAAAAATGCTAAATATAGTGACTGAGCTCCGGCAGGGGGGTCTGGAAGTCAAACATTTCATAGAGCCTTTTTCTCAAAGACTAGCCGTACAAACTCACCTTAAAAGTTCAGGATTTCCATATCGAGAGAAATAATCATGTATAGAAATAAATAGTTAAATCTATAAGCCATTTTTTTCGCATATGGCAAAAAATTCGATTTTATTATTTTGATAATAACTGAAAAATGTCTGATAGATGTTTTTTTTCTTTTTTTTTTTAATGTTGACGGTTTCTCCTTTGTATTGTTTACTTATTCTTAAAATTTTAACCCTGGTCTGCGGCTACGTTTTGAGAAAAAGAACATTTGAAATGTCTAGTTTTCAGTCCCCCCTCCAGCAGCTCAGTCACTATATTTATTACATTTTACATCAATTGCAGTGACTATCATATCAGAAGAGGTATCCTGTTGCTTTTGTTTCACAGAATTGAAAATATTGATCTTTTTCTTCGGAAAACGTCAGCAAGCCACTTTAAGGTTGTATATATTTAAAAAAAAAAATAATTCATCGAAAATAGGTATAGAGAGCAGGAGACACAATAACTTTTGAATGTGAAATAACGATTTTCAGTGCTGCAGACATGTTTCGGCAGAACCTTCTGCCTTGTTCAATGCAAGGTTTACATGAAATGCAAATCTGAATCAGACGATTCCTGATTCATGAGATTGAAATCTGATCAGATTTGCGTCTTGCATGTGAACACTTGCAATGAAGAAAGCAGAAGCAGATAGAAGAATTTTCAGGAAAATAATATTTCAATATGAAATAGAACCTGGCATGGAAATTTTTTCAATATACTTTACTTTAGATGGAATCTCATTCTAAGCGAGTATGCGGAAAATTTCTATACACTATGAACAAATCCGCGGCCAGTTCTTTGATTCAGGGTAATTAGAATTTATGTGTTTTGTCGTTGGTTTCAAGTTGGAGGCCGTGTCTCCTTCAATACTAATTGATTGCAGATAATTTTGTAATAATTTTTAGAAAGAGCCTGAACGACGAAAGGAAAATGAATAAATGTATCTTTATTTTCTCAGAGCGTCCTTATTTTGAACAACCTAACTCTTTTGATGCAGAGTTAACCATTTTGGGGATTGCTTCCGAACACCTACATATAGCTCCTGTTAACGGAAGAAAAGCTTTAGGCCCGTTTCAAACGTCGAACTTTACATGTGCCGAATGTAATGCAAGTGAGAAAAAATCTCTTGTTTTTGCACATTTAGATTAGATGTTGGACGTTTGAAACCCGTATGAAACGGGCCTCAGCAATGTTTAAAAAACGAGCATCAGTCTTTCATTAGGGTTAAAAAGACGAGGCAAAGCCGAGTGTATTAAGACCCGATAAAACCACGCTGCTAATTTTTTTAGAACGACTTAAAAAAATACATTCCACAAAAAGCGTGTCCCTCTCAGTTGACTCTGAAAAATGGTTTAAATTTTCAGAGGAGAATATTAGCATACCAGCAAAACAAGCTATGCCTCATTAGTATTCTTTATATAAAGAATACGAACGAGGATGGATTGTTTTATCAGGACATAACGCTCATGCACGTGACGACATTTAAATTTAGATATAACAGGGGTTCATAACAGCATTTTAAAATGAAAGTATGGAAAGTTACAGGTATGAACAAATAGCTTTTTTTTTTCCAATCCGTAAAGTTAATTTCAAGTTCATATAAATGGGTCATTATCAACTCAAAAACTCTGACTTTTTTATCTCCGATTTTCAGAAGACGTGTGTTTAGTTAAAATGCACGCACGCTTGCCAACGCTAACTAGTATCGTAAGATCATTAATTAAACATGAAGAAATAAATTAATGGGGTCAATTCTAGGCTTCTATAATGATGA
>NC_090883.1:50188726-50196226 GCF_036669925.1 Montipora capricornis | reverse complement strand
ATTTGGTGCGCGCACAAGATAAGCGATTGCCCGTGAGAGAGGGCGGAACGCGGTTTTTTTTATACGTACATCTAAAAATGAAGAGAGTCTGTGAACAGGCTGGTAAAGTACACAAAGTGCAGAGTTCTGGCTAAACGGTGTTCTCACTATTTGTTCTCGCCGGAATAACTAAGTCAAGAAAAAATTTATTTTGTTCATTGTTTTGCTTTCTTTGCTTATTTTTGAAGTTTGTTTATGTTTAAAAGAGCGTTCCTTTTCGGAGAGTGAGATCATTTCTTGTTTGTCAGGCTGAGTCCTTGTTACAAATCAGTCAGTTACCTTTCAGCTCGTGACTATTTGCACGTTATAAATGTCTCTCCCCGCTCTAACAAATCAATGACACCTTATCTTATAAATGTGAAGAGGTATTCTAGCCTGCATAACAGGTGCTTTATGAGCCAAGCGAGGCGAACGCGGCATTTGCTCAAAGCGCGAAACGAGTGCAAAGCGCGAGAAGAGGGATAAAGAAAGATAAAGCTTTACTTTTTCCTCCCCTCGTCGCGTTTCGCGCCTCGCGCAAAATGCCGCTTTCGCCTAGCCTAGCTCATAAAGCAGGGGCACCCTGTGAAATATCTGTTCGGAGAAGCAAACATTGCCTAGGATTTTCTATAGCTTGAGGAAGGCTAAAAATTTCTAGATGACCGTTCCATTCATGTACACAATTTTCGAAGCTTATGTAATAAATTCCCTCCGATTTTCTGAAGTTCATTTTTCCCATTTCACTCCCCAGGTTAGGTTGTTTTTCGTAGAGAAAGGAAGCCTAGAATTTTCGGAATCGAAAATGCAATGCAGAAAGGAACCGAAAAACTCTCACTTTCGGAAAACTTTGAATTGCTGCTAAAATGTTCGGGAAAATAACAGTGAAGCCCTCGTAACTTCGAAAAGACTCAAGTTACCCTAGGATGCCCGAACAGATATAAATTTCTTAGCGCCACTTAGAAAACATTTCTAGAGATCTAAAAGTACTCTGGATAGCCTAAAAAGTCTTTTCAAAGTAATTCGGGGGGAAACCGTCGTTGGGTGCCCCTGATAAAGCGCCTGTTATGCAGGCTGGAGGTATTTCTGCAAGTTCTCTGAGTTAACCAAAGATAACTTTGTTTTTCTTCACTAAACAACATTTCTAGAGGTCTCTAGAGAAAGCGTTACGCGCGGCAGGTACAAATGTACAACAACACAGGTCACAGGGCACAGGGCACAGGGACACAGGTCATTGTTTTACCAATACAGAAAGTATCCTAAACATTCATAAGAGCTAACCTTAAGCCTAAAAACGTTTGTTTAGGCCTAAGGTTAGCTTTTATGAACGTTTAGGATACATTCTGTATTAGTAAAACAATGACCTGTGACCTGTGACCTGTGTTTTGTACCTGCCCCGTTACGCGCGAGAATGTGGAATTTTATAACACTCCACATCGCGTATTCAGCCCTGCGGAGTGGTTCTCTTCTTCTCGCGCTCGCGGCGTGAATTGGTCAAATTTAACTCAAAGATTATTATTAGCCTCAATAGGCTTTTCAACAATTTTGAGGAGGTCTCGAAGGTTTCAAGGATGCGATAAGCACACTCAAGTTTGAAGTTGTGTTGTGAACAAGCTCTAAATGAAACCAGGAGCTGATGAAACTGAGAATTTCTAGTTACCTGGCTAGGGATCCTGGTTTCGGAGGAAAAATCATAAAAAACAAATCCGAAACAAAACTATAGCAAGCTATAAAGTTGAATTTTATGCTTTTTTATTTTGCTTTAGGGATTGTTGCAAGGTGGTAAATTCGGGAATAACGAACTTATTAAGGAAACATTTGTGTTTGAAATATTTTGGGAAATATTATACCTTCACTCTGAATCAAAAACTGTGATGAATGTCTTTTACAACAAGTCAGCATATGCATGTGTCTGGACCAATACAAATATATAAATCAAATAAAGCAAGAAGGTCTGTTCTGTGAAAAGTGTATGTATTTTTTTCCCAACAAAACAAAGACCGAAAACAGAAGCTATTGAGTATTTCGTGACAGTTTGCTAACGTGACCTTGGCATATGTAACCGATTCGTGGGTCAGTAGAAGTTATAAGACCTTGTGGTGGCTTTAAATCTTAACTAAACAAATTCAAAATCGAAGTCAACGGTTTGGAATGCATTTTAATTCTGCTTTTTCCCTCTGAAGAAAACTATTTTACCATTGTGGTAACGGAGTTTCATCAAGCGATGACAGTTTCAGTTCGAAGTTGCGATCTCAATGATTTCGCTGCGGCAATGTGGCTGAACAAACGTTTTTCAGTCGTCATATAAAAAGTTATTTATGGCTCTCACCAACACAGCTGAAAGCTGGAAATAACATTTTCACTGTAAAAACATATTACTAGCAACAGTAAGTAGTCCTTTTGCACTAAACTTTGCGTTTAGTATGAATTCCTTCAGCGGGCCGTCTAATTTGCATACATTTTATTTAATGAAATTCTCAAATTGCTTACTCCAGTGTCAAGGCTGTATTTAATTTCCAGAGCTAAAACTTTCCCGTAATTTACTTCAATAGCCAAGGCTTTATTCTATATGGGTTTTACTAGGAAGCGGCATATACCAGAGGGCTTTTTCAACAGTTAAAGTTCGCTTTCATTTTCTAACATTTCAAGAGACACAAATATGTCCTTTTTAAACTTGTCGATTGTAAATGTAAAAAACTTATTTTTTCAAATTTTCTTTTAGGGCTTCAAAGATTAAGAACGAAACAATATATGCCTGAAGTTTCGATGTTAGGGATTGTTTCTTATGCGTTCACCGTTTTCTCGAAGTTGAGGTCGGATTCTGTTGTTTTTAAGCGCGAAAAACCAGCAATAAATCGATTTTTCAAACTTTTTGTTATTTCTCCCGTACAATGAATCGCTTGAACCCAAAACTATTCTTTCTTGAATTAGGTCACTAAAAGGGATGTTTTGGCCAAAGAAAAAAAAAATCGATTTTTTACGAGTGTCTTGCGATTTTCAATTTTCTCGGAAAATGGCTCTTAAAAGAGACGAGTAATGGACTTCGACAACAATCTATCGCCCTTCGAGCCGAAATCAAAGTGAGCTGTATTTACCTGAAGTACATGGTAATTTAACACGATCGATTTTCTTGTCTTCACGCACGCAATGAAATAGGAAGAGGTTTTCGCCTCTAAGAGCAAATATGTTGTTTATTTCAATAAATTTTTCGCTGGAAAGGGATTCTGTGGTATTTTCTTCCTATGTGAATTATAATATCATGTTGTGTATAGAATTTTCGAGCTTAAGGTTGAAATGTGATATCGGAGAAATTTTTATTATTGCTCTGTAAGCAGGAAGGGTTCACAGGCTGTTGGAAGCGTGCTTGAGTTTCAACAAAATGAGCCCCTAAATCAGTGAAAAATTGTGACGCAGTTGAATAAGCTGCTATTTCCAAATGATGGAATTACCTGGTTAGAATAAATAACGTCGTACGCGTCTTGGAGAGTAAATTTTGACTTTGCATAAACAAGACTTGGGCGATTGTGATCTTTGTTTTGACTTCGCTCATTTCATTGTCAAACTTTATAACACTTGACAGAAAAAGAAACTTACAAAAACCCGGTATCTTGCTATCATTTGACACAGATACTTCACTGTTTGGCGAGTAAACATGCCGCTGTAACTTCATCACGACGCCCGCTGAATTCCGGCGATGTCACTTTTGATTTTGCGATTTATTTGTGCAGCCAAAACGTACAATAACAAAATTGAATGTTGTAAAAATCCCCCAAAATGTTTGTCGCTGATCGTAACTTTTTATATTCTATATTCACGGTTCAAAATAAATGTTGTTTTCATGTCGTAAATATTTTACTCTCGATCGACCGTCCCGGGAACTTTCTTCTGCTCTTTCTAAAAACTGTGTATCAATATTTATTTACTTTTGCATCAATATTTGTTTTTGCATAAAGCAAGCTAACAAAATCTGTACCTTGCTGAGTTCGCATTTGTTAGCGTTAATAGTATTTTCGGTCCGATGCTTCTCTTTTATGATGGATATATTATTTTGGTCTCCCATCCAAACACTAACGTTTAACTTCAGTGAACTTCGGTATTACAAAGCTGTCAGATGCTCAGAGGGCACGCTTAAACTTGTGGTGAAAAGAAGTTTATCCACATGTCAACCCAGAAGCCAATGTTTCTCACTTCCCATTTATTTTCTTCAATCTTTCTGGGTTCAGTACTTTGCTAGTAACCACATGTCTTCTCAGACTATTTACCCAAGACTTCTACCATGGCACTACAATGATAGACAATACCAAAACAATATCGTGCACTGTTAGAGCTACATATTACGCAAGGACAGATCTGTTTCGTCGTACGAACGTGTGAGGACCTGTGAGCCAAAGGGCCTCGTCTGGTATGACTTTTTAATGACCCCCCAACTTGAAAAAAATTGTCTGGAACGGTGCACGTACCACAGGCAACCCAGTGTACCCTCATGGAGGGTCTATTTTTTTTTAATTTCCGTGTCGGTAAAAGTCTTCCCTGTCACTCCCCTGCTAAGTGGTGTCTTTATGCATAGAGCCTTCTGCGCGTATTGTCTTAGGATCGAGAGGGTAGTGGGAAATGCGTAGAATGATTAACGTAACCGCCAATGGCGTCGAAAGTCATGAAACGCGAATGACGTTTTGGTGCATTTTTAAGCAAAATATACCCTTATGGAGCTTAATAATGGAAAGTCAATTGGATACTGAAAAGGAAAGGCGGTGAAAAAAAAATCGGGAATCTTAAAAGCGACGAGTAATGGACTTCGACAACAATCTGTCGCCCGTCGAGCCGTAATCAAAGTGAGATGTAGTTCTAATATTGTACGAGTGTGGTGTTTTGTACAACGCTGAAATCAAATGGAAAATTCCCTTTATGGGTTTAACAAAACAGAGACTTGGATCTGTACTCAATTCTGATTCTGCACAGTCTTCTGCTAACAATTGGAAATTTCACAAATTCCTGTTAGTCAAAAATTATTTGAAAGAAAGCTTGTTGCCATTTTTAGCTTGATAATTCAAGTAAAGGGTTTTTCAGTGAAGGGTTTGATGCTAAACACTCATGGGAAATTTATTTACCGTGTTGCGTTTTTGACACTGAGTGTAATTTGACACGATTGAGTTTCTTGTCTTCACGCACGTATTAGTCCATGGGCCACTCGGGGGGAGGAAGGCCACCATATATCAAATTAAAGCTTATCATGTGTAGATTTCAAAAATATATGATGGAAATGTTGTAAGAGTAGCTTAAGGGAGTCACGTGACCTTGAATTTTGCATAATTAGCATAAATTGATAATATACTAGCATGCGGCTTTTAGCAAGTAATTCTCTAGATTCTGCATAAAATAAAGCAGGCATAGATAGGATATAATTTCTGTTAAGTGTTTTGTCACCTTTAGGGATAAATAGTCACGTGACAGTGACGTCACTTCCGGTCGTGGTTAAAAAACCCCCTCAAATTTTGTCTATCTTTTTGGTTTTTCGCCTTTTTCCTTTTATGTGATTAAAAAAATACAATTCAGAGCATTTTTACCATAAAAAGCACTAAACGTTATAGAAATTAGCGTTATTCTAAATTATCTTTAAATAAGATTTAAAATGGGTAGCTTGTGTTTTCAGATTGATAAGTGTTTCTCATGGGTAGGTAACATGTCACACTCACACTCAAGAGACTTCAGTCAAACTCAACGTCCTCTTCTTCATCTGGCCGGTTAGGACAAGTTGTTAGGCGGCAAAGGTCGGAGCACTTAAACCCATTTCGAATGCAGTCACATGAATCATCATTACAGGCCTTCTTTCACATACATGATATAAGCTCTATTACAGCTGTTGATGCCGGGAGTCCACTCATCCAATCTATCACCAATCTCTCTTGAGCTCCGTCATTTACAAGAGACCAGCCATGACCAACTGGAGATGGAACGTCATTGTTTCGTAGAGAATTTCTCCATATCGCCGCATAGCCGACCATTTCGCGCACACTGCGCAGGAACAAAGTTCTAAATTCTGCCGTCAAGTAGTACCTTTGTACGGCTCCACGTTTCAAACTAAAGCCCTTGGTACCCCCAGGTGTTTGGGTATCTTTATTTACGGTTTCTTCAAGAGTCTGGTCAACGGGAATTCTTCCAAATGTATTGTCGTTGCTCAACTGAACTGAAAGTCCACTGTCTCTCGTGAACTCGTGTACCTCCGGGTGTTCATCTGGTAGACTTGTCATATCACTGTAATAAGCTGACATGTATCTTGCGTAGTTAATAGCATCGTAGGAAAAGCACCATGGAAGCATCTGGCAGACACAGGAGGGATGGAGTTCCCAATTACCTTCTCTAGAGGCACGGATCATGTGAAGTAGTAGCTCGGTCTTGTCTATATAGGACATCTAGAATGCTGAAAGGGGGCCATTGGTATTCCGGAGATGAAGAGTGTATTCAGCAAAAAGGTCAGAAAAACGCTGGAAAACTCGGCTCTTGAAAACCTCATCGTGTCTTTCTTTACACAGTTCATCAGCTAGGGTACCAATTTCATCAAGACATAGTAGTAATAGTTTCGCCCCTCCAGAAATGCAGACACGGAGCCCTCAGGCATTACCCCAGCTTCAATGAATACGTCCTTTAGACCAGTATGCTACCAATGATAATGATCAATGTACCAAAGGTATGAAAAGTTCCAAGACGTAGAAGTATGGGCTTGAGCTTCTCATACTCCTTGCACTTTACCTCAAACGCCTTGGCATAGATGGCCTGATCGAAAACACATATGCTTTTGAGATGGAGCGAGGGCATGATAGTGAGTGATCGGTTGAGGGCTTCGTTGACAGTGGAAACAACAGTGGCTGGTGCATTAATGGTCGGCAAATAGCCTACATTATTGCGAGTGATGGCGTCTTTGTCGTGAACCGTGATGTTAAACCCAGTCCAGCTGCTGACCTTTTGTTGATGGGCTGCATAATGTAAACGAGCAAGGATGAACAGCAGATTCTTCTTTGTAAATTCTTTATGAATTGTTTCGTTGTCAACATCCCTCCCTTTCTTGGCGGGGCCCGAACTCGCTTGCCAACATTGTAGATTGGAAGACGCTCTTCTGGAGCAGACAAGGATCTTTTCTTTGCCTTTTCCACCTTGGGGACCACTATTTTCTGATCAGTAACAGGCTGAACGGCGATACCATTAACACAATGCGATGTCTCACCTCCGGACAGTGTTCCTTCGAGCCTATCAATGTTGTCAAAGGCGAGGACAGTATTTGTACCTGGGTATATGTTGCTTGGGAGAGGGACGCCATCTTCAGGTGTCATGGCAAGCTTTTGTAGGCACAGGGCTGTATCAACCTCTTCGAGTTGAGAATATGATATACCGTGCCCAAGACGGTTTAGAATCTGTATAAGCTCAACATTACCTTAAAATTGATTGAAAGTTTAACCTTGAATAAATTGCAGTCATTTATAATAATGTTTA
>NC_090883.1:50153726-50163726 GCF_036669925.1 Montipora capricornis | reverse complement strand
ATGGTGAATTAATATGTTATCGTCGGGCATTGATTTCTTCCTGATTTTCGTAATTTTTAGTTACTGGGCGCGCATATTCCCAAGTGACCTGATGAGAAAAGTTATGGTTGACGGCAAATTAAAGTCAATTAAATGTGATATTTCTTGCCTTCGATCTCAGTGTGAGATTCCTAGCGTGGAAAAATGAGTCAATCTGCGGTATAAACAAAAACAAAAAATAGATGTACTTGCCCTGTAATTAAAATTGGGGAGGTTGAGGACCTTTTCACGCTTTGGGTCGCCCTGTTTCTTAATGGAAAGTTCCCTAGAAAATTGTTAATTCATAGAGCCTTCTTCTAAAAGACTAGCCGTAGGAACCCACCTTTAAAGTTCAGGATTTCCTTAACGAGAAAAATAATCATGTATAGAAATAAATACTTAAGTCTGTTAGACACTTTTTTTCGCATATGAAGTATCCGTGAGTCACCACTGACGAGTCTCCTATAGCTCCGAGGCAGAGCATCCGAAGGTTGAAGGTTCGACTCCTGCAAAGGAGCACTCGAAATTTTAGACGAGTATCATATAGAATCACCATTTAGGCCATCCCCTTTCTTTTCTCCGTTTCGCGTCGAATGCGTTTCCTGATATCGGGTCGGTCGGTCGTATTGAAAAAAAGAAGCCTAAAAAAAAATCATAAGCATTCTCGGAATCGGAGCCCTGCTACCCCAGCATAATAGCTGTGGAGCCAGGAAAACAACAAGACATGAACCCAAAATCAATATGGCGGAAAAGTTGGTGAAGGTTGTTGCAAAATTAAGACAGCGTCTCGGTGGGGAAAAGGATCAACCACCGAAACTCCTATGCGACATAAAATGGCTTAAAAACGTCTTTAGCTTTTTTTTTTGTTTTGTTTTTTTGTTTTGAAAATTCCAAAAATTTGGGTCGGTCGGACGACACGAAACGGAAAAAAAAAAGGGGATGGCCTAATATATAAAAATATATATATATATTCAGATAAAATATATTTTTTCCTTCTATTTTTTTAATCCCATCTTGAGGCTTTGTTTTGAACGAGAGTGTAAAGCAAAAACAACGACGGACGGTCTGAAATTGAAATTGGCCAATCATTGAAATTGGCCAATCACAGAGCGCTAGGATGAAACATGAGTGAAAAGTTTATTGAGGATGTGTCAGTCATAAACGTCTACTAAAAGGGACAAATGGAGAAAAAACGTTTTGATAAATATCAGGCTTAAGAAGTGTATCGAACTAAACGTCTAGACTCTATGCTAATTCAATCATTCCTCCGGATGAGACTTAGTTGTTAGCAGAGACAAATTGGACGTAAAAGGAAACTATTCGGAGAACCTCGGCTTTTTAGGGATCTACTCTCTATCAGGAACTCATTTAAGAAAAGCTATACTTTTCCTCCGATGCCATAACATTGCCATGAAGCAGTACGTTGCATGACGTCAAATTGTAACACAAGTTTCCCCTTTCCCGCATCGCTCAGTGAAGATTATTCAAGTTTAATTAAAGCAGCTTTATGTGTTCCTTTTTTACGCATTCTAAGAACTTTTCAACATATGACTTTGCATCGAAAGATTGAACGATTGAATGCATCGAAAGATTCTTTTCGTGCGCAAGGGACGAGATCATCGCTTTGAAAATTTGCGAACTCAGGGTCTTTCAAAAGAGAGATTAGAGAGCTTAAATAAGCAAGTGCGGGGATAGCGACAAGAGCGACATAAAACAATTCAGTTCAATTAATTAGCAAAAACAACAGCTCTGCACTCTCCGCACGTCTCACGTTTTGCCGTTCTCGTCTTGACAACGGCGTGAAATGCCGGACTAAATTTGAGGTTGTGTTGAGGACTGTGCACTTTACGATAAATTCTCAATTTTCTGTCCAAACATTCTCACTGTTTATAAAAAAAAATTACAAGATAACCATTCTAATATTAATCCTGTAACATTTCTTGAAAATAAGGATTATACGTTGAATTCTCATGGAATTTAATTGACAGGCACGCAACTTGGAAACAACAATTTGATTCCATTGCTGGTGTTTAGAAAAATTGTAGGTTTAATTTTAATAGGTAAAGCCCGAGAACCACCAAACATGTACCCTTCTTCAAATTTATCGATCGCTAATACTTCCGTGTACGCAATATGGTATAGTTGCTTAGGGCAACGGCTCTAAGTGTGATTTAAGAAAAAAATAACAAGCCCTCTGTCCTATCTTTTTTTGTGATGACAGATTCCATGCCCCTCCATTTTTTGTCTCCTCTTTTTTTTCAAGGTTCCAGTCAATATGCTCTACTTTGAAAGAGTATCCAGTGATTATGCATGATATCTCTAATGATTTTGTGATGAAGAAAATTCAGAAACAAAACAAAACTCATTCCTCCGCTCAACTGTCGGTAACTTTAACGTCAGCGAAGCGCCACTTAAGTTACTGTTAAAGTATTTTGCTAACTTTGGAACTCGATTATGAACTCTCTACATCCTGAATGTCGTTCACTTACAAAAATGTGGTTCTAAAAACGAATTCAAAAATTCTTCTTTTATTACTTGGAGTTGAGGATGTTTCTGTTGACGCCCACTATTAATATTAAAATTAAGTGATCGTTATTATCGTACCAAAAATGTGTTTTATTTGCTGCGATTATGTAACTAAACCACTTTTTGTTCGTTAACTGTCGATAATGTACTCAGATTTTGTATTGATGAGTTTTCTTTTTTCCCTTCCTTTTGTGTGAGTTTACTGAATGATATAAATGTACTTGCGGATCAGTTCTCCCTTACGTGTAAGTTTACTGTTTCATCTATATAATTACACAACACGCTTCGATAAGCATTGCCAACTGAAGCGTAAGGAGTGTATATTTTTTTGTCCTTAACTTTGCTTTTACAAAAAAATAAACTTAAACTTGAATTTTGATCTTGAAACGAAGGTGGATTCCATGAAAGCTCGTTTGAATCTTATTGATGATTGTTTCCATCTTGGGGAGAAGTTTGAATTAAAGATTTCCGTCGCCTGTAATTGCTTCGTTTTGTTTGTGAAAAGCATGATATCTTTTAAACGGAATTCAATTGAGAAAGGTGAAGTGCATAAGATCCCGCAGGTATTTAAGGTATATAAGGTATATTAAGGTATATAATTCGCTAAAGTTGTATTAAATTGCACCAGTGTTGTTTTCGAAGTTTTGAGTGATTAACCCGAGATTAGGAAGGGGTCAAGAGACTATTTCGCGTTCTTTCCAGAAAAAAATCAGTTATCACGCTCATTGCTACATTTGTGATTTTATCTTCTCGCTCCGTCCTATCTTTTTTTATTAGGAACCTTAACATGGGAGCACGAGGACAACTGCGAGTACGAGCTATCCGCTGTGAGCACGCACACTTCGAAAAATGTCGGCCTCCAAATCTATGCCCATGTTCAGTACGGAAAACTCGTACCGGTAATCGTCCTAGTCTTCCAATCTAAAGGTCCCTATTATATACTTAACAAAGTATCGTATTCTGATCGGTCAATGAGAAATAAGGAAATAAATAAATAAATAAATAAATAAATAGGCTATAAAGTGCAATCCGGAAGTGCCGCGAGCTGTGGATGCAGCGATGGAGTAAAGTTCGCAAATTGCACTCATCTACGGCTCTTGAAATTTTGAGAACTTTAAAAACACCATCGCATGCCCATAAATAACTAAATGCTCGAGCAAGTTCGTACCATTTTGTACACTTACAAAATGAAATAAGCATAAAGGAAGTCTGAGTTTGGGACAAGGAAGAACTTATGCAGGGGTATCATCTGCGTTTACTATTTTCAAATCACTTAGTGATGGAGGAGGCCTTACTCATCTGGAAAATATTTTGATCCGAGTTTGTGGGAGATAAATTCTTGAATCATTACATTTTGCAGCTCAACTAGAGTTCCCAATTGTATCGGTTTTGTATAAATAAAGACCTTTTTTCCTGAAGCCAAATATAATGCACTTGATCTTTCAAAGTAATCACTGGACTGCGATTCAAACGATAATTACGCCCTGATGGAATTTATCTTGTTTTATGCAGTAAGTACCATTAACACCTGTAAATCAACAGGACTAATAGCCGCAGCACGCTTCATTTTCCGCCCTTAAAACTCCTTTTTTATGCTGAGGCGAGCTAATTTTATTTGGTGCGTGAGAGTGCTGTCGTCCCACACAAGGCATCCTGTAGAAAAGGTCATTAGACTCGTTGAAGAGCCAAGTCGTTGAGAAATCCGCTCCTTTACTATGTCCTCCTAGACCCTTTTTTGGACTGTTAACTTAGAATTTTGGGTCAATGCACAATTTCGACATTCAATTACATCTTTGTTCATGAAGTAATCCACTTACTGCAGGACTTACGTCAGTCTGAACGAATTGTGAAATTGTAATCCAATTTGAAATGAGAATTAGTGAATCTGGTCGCAAATGAGCCTGCAGTTGTAAATTGTAATATGCTAAGTAAGTGTTAACTTTGTTTTACTATTAATCTGCATTATGTAGATATCGTTAAAGAGATCCGAAAAGCTCTCCCAGCTGACTCACAGTCCATTTTTTAAAATTAAACTGCTTTGGGAAGCAATAAGCGGGTTAACGAGCGAAGCGCCGAAGAGAGAAACAAGAAATTCATAATAACGTTTTAATTCTAGTATAACATTTGTCTCCTTGTGAATAAATAATAGCACGAATGAATGAATGAAGGAAGAAAGGAGCTGATTGATTAGTTAAGTAAAATTTAGTATTAATTAATTGATTATCATCTCTATTGCATATTTAGATTGTTGTCACGGTATCATTGGGTTATCCAGCGGCCAATCCTAAAGTCGTCACTACAAAGCCTTATTTTAGAAATGTTGAACTACAGTCCTTGAAAAGAAATGGATGTAAGCCAAAAGTCGACACAATGATCCAAATTCAATGCGATTCTAACGGCAAAAATAATATCTGCAACGCAACTTGCGATGGCGATGGCGTGAATGGCAAGGATACCACTGTCACAAGTAAGAAACCTGATTCATGGAGTTTTGTGTGTTGCGTAGTTAAGGTTTTTTCGTTCAGGTCAAAGGTCATTGGTTAAATACAGATCACAAATCAGGTGAACTAATGCGTGTTCCGGAAAAAGAATATTTTCAGAAATGATAATTGCAATTTTGAAAGGTAAATTTTGTTGACATGTTTTAGTGTTTAGTGTGCTGGATTCCCGAATCTCGAACCATCATTTTTTTGTGATGAGACCAATGGGTTGGTTCCCGTCAGTTGGGCGTTTTGGCAAGTTAAATTTGCTTCACTCCTGCTTGTTGCAAAGCGCATTTGAGTACACCTATGTGGACAGAATGGGCCATGAGAATGACCAGGAACATTTGCCTACGACTGAAAACTTAGTATCCCGAGTCTGAGTGATCGTTTTCTCAAACCTCATTAATTATCATTTTTTCCTCCATATTTCCTGTGTTCATTCAAAATTCACATTTCCCATAATACTCTTTGTTTGTCCCCCAACTTTTGCATAAACCATTGTTTTCAAATGGGCATGATCTTGGGACACTGCATATTCAGAAGAGCATTAGAAAACAATGGTTCCTCAGAGTAAAATCTGGTGGGCCAAAAAAATGTATAATGGAACATGTGAAAATGGTCAATACGCAGAGATTACTCATTGTGTGAGTATGTTATTATTCACTACTTTTATCGAATCCCATAGTACATCTTTTTTACCCGCAAAAGTTTGCATAGTCATTGTTTCCAGTGGGCCTTTTTCATGATGATGGCATATGGTCATAAATTCGAGTAGGGTTGTACCTCTTGTTGAACACCATATTTCATTGGCTGTAAATTGTCGTAGTTCCTATTGTTTTCTGTACTATTGTTCTTTTCGCCAGTCATCAAGCCTATTCAGTGAGGTACGACACGACCCCAAAAAAATAATTAATTAAATCTAATATCACCACCGAGCTTCGTTTGCACGAAATTATTCATATCATCTGGACATACCATACTGTTTGCACGTGGGTTTTCTTTACAAGTTTGTTCCTTTGGGATTCAGCTCCAGCTAAAATTTCCAAGTTTGAATTTCGAATTCGAGGCATGGTGGTGAAATTAGCTGGTCAGCCGTTATCACGCATAGGGGCTATTTCTCGTAGAACATGAAGAAATCCCAAGAGAAATATCGAAAACAATACCTATGCGCAACAAGGTGTATTATGAGATTTAAGAAAGTAGAAAATTAACAATTCACTACTTGCACAATCCCATTGTTTGCAATTTCTCCTGGGACATGAAAATGTCCTAAGAGAAGTCGAAAACAATGCCTATGCAGATTTTTGGGGGGTAAAAGTGGTGTATTATGGGATTTGTGCAAGTAGTGAATATTCGGTGAGAGGAGCCGTTTTCAATGCAAGTGTTCGGAGAAAACGTTAGCTCCGTAGAAAGAAATGTGAATTGTAAATTCCAATTCATGGAATTATGAGGCAACACCAGGGCACACAAAAAAGGTTTCTAAATACAAATTTAGTTCGGGCTCTGCCTCCTTCAAGCATAAAGGCCAATCCTGGGCCATCGTAAGAATCAACAAAATCAACCTTTTATGTGACACCAAGTCTGGGAACCGAACCCGTGCCACATTGTTGGTAGGCGAACGATCGTAACACAGCGCCATCCCTGTTCCCTGACTGTTTTCTATTCCCTAACTGAGTCTGATAATGAAACTATCGGTAAATGATGATTATTTTCTCTTAGTTTTTACCCCAGAACATCTTTCTATTGTGGGTGCACGTGAAGTCCCAGCGTGCATTCAATCCTACAACCATCATATTCTGAATGTCAGCGACTCGAATCAAGTCATTTTCCAGGTGAGTAAAGACAGTTGTTTCCTAAGTTCAGACCGATGATTGAACGAACGAACAAACGAAGGAACGGTTGCATAACCTATTTGAGACACTCTCTTTCGAGACGAATCACGGCATGAGAACACACTTGAGTGAGCCTGAAAGTGAGTCAAACAGTTTCATAAGAAAACTGTTCAGAAAGGAAGAATGAAGAAAGAAGCTCCAGGGGTTTTTTTTTTATCTCATTTGCGTCGGTTTGAAAAGTTTAACATGGGTCCTCAAAAACCTATGAAACTAATTAACTTTTTCGGAATTAATTATTTATAGTAATTTGGCTTAGAATATCTCATATTATAGGTTATAAAATAGCCTTTCAACAAAAAAAGAGAAATTCAGCATAAAAACCAAGGACGTTTCAGAGTAATAACCGTTAGTACAAAAATTTGCAAAAATATTGTGCTGATACAAAAAGTTGAAAAGAAGTTTTTAAAATCTAGTTCACCAATATTTCCACCAAATTTGGCTAAAAGAAAGAAAAATCCGTGAATCTTGTGATTTGTCCATGGCGACAAAAAAAAAAGACTGTGGTTTGTGTAATTAATTACCCTTCAGACTTCGATGGGCAAAAAAATTATATGAATAGATAGTTCAAAACTTTTTTAAAACCTAATTTAAGTCTAAAATATGAAGTTTGGCGATCTAGCGCGATTTTCGACGTGAAAAAGGCGGCCACGAAGTAGTTCGTAAAATTAAAAAAAAACATGAGCTAAAAAGAAAAATGGCTCGCACGCCAAATGTTTATGTAAATCATCCACCTTAATACCCCTGTTATTTTCCAGCTGCCGTTCTAAAATTGCGTGAAATTGTTTCTCTGATATTTTTACCCATCCTTTAAAAGAGGTTTTTCAGTGAAAAATCATTTTTAACTTTCTATAAAAAGCAAATATGTTTGCACAAACGAACCACATATAGCCCTTCACTGAGGCGGCCATTTTACTGCGAGCTCTCAAGTTGAGCCCGCGATATGGTCACGTGATACTTGTCACATTTGGCATACATGGAGAAGTGGACGTATGGACGGACGGACGGTCGCATAGTGACGTCGTAGCTAAAACCACAATTTCCCGCATCGATAGCTTATCATATTTTCTTAACCATGGTGCGTCGCGCGCGTGCCCTCGGCGCACTGAGCTCCGCTAATAGGGAGCTTAAGCACGAGACGTTTTTGTCAACATGGTCGCCAAGCAGCTAAGGTGAAACTGGGTTGAGACCGGCGTCTGTGACGTGACTTGTTTGTATGAAGCATGTCGCGTCAGTGATTTTACGGCATCGCTACTTAATTGTAGAGCAGTTTTGATTCCTTGTCTGCTTTCTAATACTGAATCATGATTTCTTTAAGGAAGATAAGAGATATGCTTTTTTAGAGCTACGATCAAAGATTGATTTCAGAGGATGAACTTTTTGTTTTATTGGAAGAGAACACGGCTAGAGATTCTCAATCCAGTTACGATCGATAATCCTGAAATGATTCTGAATGTAAAGCAAAGTTCAGATCTGCCAGTGTTAGCTGATTTGTCTAATCCATTTTGGTACATTTCTGTAAAGGAAAGAAAATGACAAATAAAAATGAAGGGTTCCAAAAAAGAAATTAAATTTGACGGTCATTAATTTTTTTCAAAACTTAACATGGTCTTTTTGGAAAGGTTGTCTTAGCGTTGCCAGCCCATTAAAATTTAAGACCACAGGAAAAAACAAAAAACAAAAAGAAAACAGAAGCACATACAAAAGGATATATCAAGGAAAACAAATATTTTTCAAAACAGACTTACTCTAGGTTTTTTTGGCAACATGAGTCTCGGCGTCTGCAGCGCTGTTTTTTGATCAGGCGGTAGACCCCTAAGGATGCGGGAGCGCGTGACGTCACGTTATTTTGTGACAGTTGTGGGACGCTTCGATTTCTTCTTCAGATCCCACGCGTCGCTATATACAATATAAATATAAATATAAAATAGACAAGGGATAGACAAGGTCTATTTATATTGTATGTGGCGACGCGTGGGATCTGAAGAGGAAATTGAAGCGTCTCAAAAACCCATCAAATCACTCAGGACAACGCAGAAAATAGTAGGTGAGTGAACTTTATTTACCTTGCTGTCCATGAAATAAATTTTCGAAAAGAAACATCGCGATTTGAAGCTTTTATGGAACATTTTCCTCGATCAGTTGAATCGGCCGTTACAACTGTCTCAGAATAACGTGACGTCACGTGCTATCGCATCCTTTGGGTTGTCTTAACTTGTCTACCTGTGGTAGAACTGACAAAAAAGAGTTTCTTTTATAAATAATAGGAATTAGAAAGTTGATTGTCCAGCATTAACAGGAAAACAACAAAAATCAACCACAAAAACCGAGTTATTACACCTAAGATAAACTCACCTTCTCGCGTTTTTGTTTTTCGCCACAGAAGCCAAATTTCCACTTTGAGGTCTGTGACGTGTGACGTCATTTTCTTTGCAAAATCACTTCCGGTCGCCTTCCTTATCGACAAAAACGTCTCGAGCTTAATATAAGCTTCCCAATAAGCAAACGCGCGGTAGCTTGAGAACGGCTTGTTGAAACCAGAAAACAGCCCGTTATATTTGACACAAATTACGCCGGAAATATGTTGAATGGAGAGCGGTCCTAACCACCCTCATAAGCGCGTTTGCTATCCCTGCTCCTTGAAGACTTAACTTCTTGTTGAGATGTAAATTGAGATCTTCAATCTGACTGCAATTCTTTTTCTTTTTTATTTACAGCCTCCGCAAGGCCGCTTGTGCAATGATACTGGCATGGTCTTTCCGTTTCTTTTGTCACAAAAATATCATAATGACGTATTATTGTTCTTCTTCAAACACAGAAGTACTGGAATGAGGCTTGTATGTTCATGTGAGAACAATAGCATAACACTCAAAAATTTCACCACTGATAAAGCACTTGCTACGGACAAAACGCAATTATTCATTCCATATTAAACTGTGAAATTAAAGCATCGGGATGTCTTTCCTGAAGTGTCACTGTAATTTATGTAAAAAATTTACCTAACAAATAAATGCAAACAGGGAAAAATTCTAAATATAGTGACTGAGCTCCTTGAGGAGGGTCTGGGAATTAGACATTTCATGG
>NC_090883.1:50116226-50136226 GCF_036669925.1 Montipora capricornis | reverse complement strand
CAATATTTTTTTCTTGAACCAAATGAGTTTTAAAGGAAAACAAGCACACCCTCAGTGCGAATGGAAAAGGAAAAAAAAGCCATTTCAGAGTCAACCGTCAATAGCCAGCAAATAGGAATCATGCTAAAATTTTAGCGATGCGGTTCCAGTCGAGTCCCACAAATTGACCCTTGCTAACCATAGAGGCTTCAGTAGCTAGTGGTTAGAGCATCCGACTAGATCACGGAGGGTCGTGGGTTCAAATCCCATCTGGGACTCGGATATTTTTCCGAGTCTACATTTCTCCAAGAAACCATGTGTTCCAATTGTCAAAATTTTCACAACTGTTCCGTGTTTAAGTATTCCTCCGTTCCACTGTTCCGGCATTCCATCATTCCAACAATCCGTGTTTAAGTACTAGCCGTATTCAAGAGATCTCGAAGTACTCTGCCGTTTTCTTCATCTCTTTGTTTCAGCTCCTCTCGTAGTTTTTGATTCTCACTACTAACTTGACAATTTTTCGCTAGCGTTTGCTCCAACAAAACAACGTGATCGTCAGTAATTCGTTCCATTTCAATTACTCTACGTCAAAGAAGTTCAAGAGAGGACTTATCCACGCTGACATCCAACCGACATCCAACAGAAACTGACCTTCAGAGGATCGCTGGATCGCGCGATTAATTTATTTAAAATAATGTATGCAACCGAATTTGGCACGCAAAATACCAAAACAGTTTTGAGTGGGAGGACAGGGTGAAACGGGGTTGTTCATCTGCTCAAATTTGGTGAAACATCACACCATCTATTTTTTGTATTCATTTATTGAGCTACCCATTAATTTTTCTTTACACACACTGAATCTACCTCGTGAAAAGTACAAAAATCGTCGAATAGTATGACTTACAAGGGCTCCCCCGAAAGGACTGAGGGAGCCCTTCTAGTTTAGGAACGCTATTCATGACCAGCGGGAATATACAGGTGTTGTGTACTGTCCCTATTGCCTGTCCCTATTGCCAAGAATTCGTTACGAGGTCAACCTTTCGGAGGCATCAACTTCTACGAGTGGAAAGCAAACGCGAACGTACTACATCTAGCAGTTCATCGGATTCTAACGGCGATTCCGTCGACAGTGACCCCGCATACTTGCATGGTAAGCACAGGATGCTCTTTTTTGTTTTATTTTTTTCTCCACTTCTCTCCTCTCTTTATGTTGGCCCTAATCGCTCTTCCGTCGAAATTTATGATCAAAACCATGGTCTATGATCCCAAGACTTTTAAGATATTTTTCCCTCAATGATTACGCGGCAAAAAGTGGGAACCTTTTCGAAGCAATACTTATGGCGCGGTTCTTGATTTTTCTGTAGCCGTTGACACTCACTTGAGCACTAGAGTGCTAGATAACTCGAACAATTAAAACACTTTTGGTGTGCGAGGTTGTCACATTTTGTTGTCAACGCCTTCACCATCGTATGGTACATATGTTTTTCTAAATGTCTGTGTGGTTTATTTTGGACACAGAAGTCACAAAATCATTGCAACAATCGAGCTTCTTTAGTACATGTAAGTATTTTTTTCCTGGTTGCTTTAAGACAGTAGAAATAAAGGTAGCACTACAATTATTAGGTTATTTCTCAGCTGGGATCGTTCAATTGTAAATCACTCTTTTATGTTCATTGCGCTGTGGATATAGTGGTTCACTGTTGTCTGTACGCTTATCAACAACGATATTGGTCGAAATAATGTTGTGGACTCGCGAAGTGCAGCTATGTTTATTTCAGAGCGTGACCAAGATCGTGACACAAAAAAGAGCAAGCATTGTCTGTAACTTTCTCACGGTCTGATTGGTTTATTTCCCAAAATGAGCTTTTATGATTGGTATTACAATTGCTTGACACCTTAATGCGAGCATGACGCAAGCAGCATTGTGTACACTCCTACTGACAACGGCAAATTAGCCAATCAGATCATCTCGCAATTGTGGTAGCTTAACCAAAAGGTGGCAAGGTCAGGTAAAGTCTTCGGAACTGTACATTTCAAAATAAAATGCTCTTTCAAAATTTGGGATACAGCATTTTGGAAGTATTGCGATGATTCTTTTTTTTGGCTTATAATTCCCAGCAACGTACACAAAATTATTTGATGATGGGGAAGGTCAAAGCTGGGCGTAGCTGCCAACACAATTTAATCAAAGAGAGCTACTCTGGCCAGCGATGTGTTTATGATTACAGTCCCAACCTTGTATCTTTGTTGGTTGAATATCCTTTTGTCCTTATGGGTAGAATATATCTGACGATTACAGTCCTTTTAACCTCGTGTCCTCGTGAGTAGAAAATACTTGAAGATTACAGTCCTTTAACCTTGTGTCCTCATGGGTAGAATATACCTGAGGATTACAGTTCTATTACCCTTGTGTCCTCATGGGTAGAATATACCTGAGGATTACAGTCCTATTAACCTTGTGTCCTCGTGGGTAGAAAATACCTGAGGATTACAGTCCTTTTAACTTTGTGTCCTCATGGGTAGAATATACCTGAGGATTACAGTCCTATTAACGTTACATGTCCTCATAGGTAGAATATACCTGAGGATTACAGTCCTATTAAACTCAAGTTGTGTCCTCGTGGGTAGAATATACCTGAGGATTACAGTCCTTTTAACCTTGTGTCCTCATGGGTAGAATATACCTGAGGATTACAGTCCTATTAATCTTGTGTCCTTGTGGGTAGAATATACTTGAGGATTACAGTTCTATTAACCTTGTGTCCTCGTGGGTAGAAAATACCTGAGGATTACAGTCCTTTTAACTTTGTGTCCTCATGGGTGGAATATACCTGAGGATTACAGTCCTATTAACCTTGTGTCCTCGTGGGTAGAAAATACCTGAGGATTACAGTCCTTTTAACTTTGTGTCCTCATGGGTAGAATATACCTGAGGATTACAGTCCTATTAACGTTACATGTCCTCATAGGTAGAATATACCTGAGGATTACAGTCCTATTAAACTCAAGTTGTGTCCTCGTGGGTAGAATATACCTGAGGATTACAGTCCTTTTAACCTTGTGTCCTCATGGGTAGAATATACCTGAGGATTACAGTCCTATTAATCTTGTGTCCTTGTGGGTAGAATATACTTGAGGATTACAGTTCTATTAACCTTGTGTCCTCGTGGGTAGAAAATACCTGAGGATTACAGTCCTTTTAACTTTGTGTCCTCATGGGTGGAATATACCTGAGGATTACAGTCCTATTAACGTTACATGTCCTCATAGGTAGAATATACCTGAGGATTACAGTCCTATTAAACTCAAGTTGTGTCCTCGTGGGTAGAATATATCTGCAGGGCTCGAAATTAAGGAAAAAATCCAGTCGCATTTTGCGATAAGATACGAAAATTTAGTCGCAATTTCGCAAATTTTAGTCTCAAAATCGCCGCGCTGCATTGTGTTGTCAGCGGTTTAGCAGAAAAATATGAGCCCGCAGTACTTGTGTGTAAAGAAACTGCTGAAAATGGCGAATGATCGAAGGAATGGAGCTGTGCTATACAATAGGCCCTTTGCAGCTAGAGGTCACGTGCTTGGATACCACCTAGCAACACGAAACTGGAGAGCAAGCGTTCCAGTTGAACAAAAGCCAGAAGGTCAAGCACGTGTGGTTTTGAAGAAAAGTTTTTAGACATAAGAGCGCTTAATTTTAGTCCACTTCTACAGTTATTGTAAGTCATATTTCCAAACTTTAGTCTAGGCTTGTTTTTAGCAAAGTAAAACCGTTTTTCGCTTCCAGTTTGCCGTTCTAAACCAGCACCGGCGCTTGACAACATGGCGGCTTCGCAAGGTATGTACTCAAAAAATCTTCTTCTAGAATGATTTCCATGCCTTAGACTTACATAAAAACACCTGTTAAAGCAAGCCTTTGCCCTATTTTAAAATGTGAGTGCAATATAGACCATTTTAGAAGCGGGAAAACACCAATTTTTACCTATGATCGGCGTGACAAATTATACTTGTTTTTTTTTGTGTGTCTTCTGTGTCCACATATCTTTTATATCACAAAGAATATCATTTGCAATTAAACATTTGAGGTATTGTCGACTTATTGAATATGCCTTATATGTTATTATTTTTGGTGGAAGGAGATTCACAAGATATTTCTGCTTTTCCTGCTTTAACATTCGATGATGTTGTGCGATACTCCAAGGAGAAGTCTGGTTGCACTTCTACCTCAAAAGCTTACAAATTTATGGCAGAACCGGGCTATCTACACGATATCAAGGGTAAGTATCATGTTTTCGAATGTACGAGAATATAAAAGTAATAGTTCCAGCATCAGAGAATTAAGCTTTTATTAATGAACAAGACATTTTGAGGGTAAATCTTACACCTAATAGTTACAAATGTTGTATCTCTTGCAGTGAACTATACTGCAGGGACGGCCAAAGTGAATGCTAAATGCTTTAGATCTATGAAGAAGAGTGAGCCCCCTCACATCATGGAGGTATCTGCAAAGATAAGCGATGCTTCTCTGGCAGGAAAATGTTCCTGTGTTGCTGGAATAGGGGGATACTGTCATCATGTAATTGGTCTGCTGTACTACCTGGCACTTCTTAAGCAACTTGGTCATTGTTGTTTACCTGATGAACTTACCTGTACCAGTATGAAACAGCGATGGAGTGTTCCAAGGGGAAGGAAAATTGAGCAAAAGGAAATTCAAGATGTTTTGGTTAAAAAACCCCAGATGGGAGCACAGTACAGTAAATTCATCAAAAGCACTCTTTATTCCCCTGCTACTATGTATGGAACATGGACAAAAAATCATTTTAGCCATTACACACCCCAGCCTCTCATAGCAACCCTGGTTCCTAGTAAAGAACAGATGAAAATGTACCATTTGTGCCATGTAGATATGGGAATGTGCCAAAAGGCTGTGTGTTATCATACCAGCAGAGGATGTCAACAGACTATGTTATAAATGATTTCACATGCACTGCTTTTCCAGAATTGCCACTGGACAATTCAGACGAAAGGTTTGAAAACAATTATTCAATCTGTTTGGATAATAAGCAACAAGCTGCATTTGAAGCACTTTCCGTCACCCGAGAGGCATCTCTTAAAGTTCAAGAACAGACCATAACTCAATCTTCAAGCAGCATTTGGTATCTTCTTCGAAAAAAAAGAATCACCGCCAGCAAATTTGGTTTGGTTGCCAAACGAGTGTCAAATTTTGGCTCTTTAGTAGGCCAGCTCAATCCCAGCAGATATGTCCAAACCAATGCCATGAAAAGGGGGATTGAACTTGAGGCACATGCTGCCATGGTTTATGCAAATTCAGCAAAGGGGGGACGTGTAAATCTTTTCCCTTCAGGTTTGGTTATAAATCCCAAGTGTGCATGGCTGGGCTGCAGTCCTGACCGTAAGGTTTATGACCTGGATGCAGTTAATAGTGGAAAAAATCCCTTTGGCCTACTAGAAGTAAAGGTTGTTAAGGAAGGCGAAACAACATTTGACAATGTCAGATACTTGGTCAAAGATCCTGTCACCAGTGCATATACTTTGAAGACAACAGACATTTATTATTATCAAGTTCAATGCCTACTTGGTCTCACTGGTCTGGAGTGGTGTGATTTCTTCAGTTATATCAATGACAATTTATATGTGTGTCAAAGAATAATGTTTGATCAGTTTTTTTTTCAGGAGGCCAAAGACAAAGTAGACAGTTTTTTCTTTCAATATTATTTGTGCTGATGAATATATTAATTTTGTCACATTCATGATCACTCGGGAAAACATGGGTGAAACGTTGGAGGCACAAGTAATGTCTTTAGACATGTATTAAATGCAGCATTTTGATTTTAACTGTATCCAATGTATTCTGATTCGTGCACCTGTCAATGTTAAGCCCCAGGAGGGAGAAAGGTGGACCCAGGACATTTAAGATTCTCACTTCTGGGATTAGAATTTCACAGAAGACAAATTTCCACGAGTGGGCGGTCCTGACAGGGAAAGGGGTATGTTTTTGGCATGGGAAGGGGTGTGTAGATACTAGCAACCATGCTCTGGTTAGGAAATTTGACATTGAAACAGACTAGAATGTCAAGTCCCCTGGGGTATGCCTTACCTCCCCCATGGATGAGCATTTATTTGTGTACTGTGAATGCTTAATATATTAGGAATACCGTTTATGCATTATAAATACCATATATAGCAAAGACCACTCTTAAATATTCATAATGTACCCATCAATAATTTTACCAAAGTTTGTTCCTAGTTAGAGTTATTTCAGTAACCCTATTCAAGTCTAGGATTTAATATTTCAAAGTCAAAAAGGGAATTACTTAGTGTCTATCACTACAGGTGTCTTCATGACCAATAACCCATTTCTTGTAATCATTCCACAGCTGTTCATTTTACTTGTTATTTTGAGATAATATTAGGGGACCCTGAAAATTTGTGAGCAAGCAAGCCACTGTGTACAGCTGGTTTACAGAACCTAATGTTGAAAGGGGTACATCAGTATCAAAAAAGTGGTACTCCTTGATCCGCCTTATCGCACGCTCCACGTGTATTCTAAGCCTGGCAATGGTCTTAGTTTTTTGTACATCTAGAGCAGTAAACTGGCCTTGACTTTTGAGGAATGGGGGAATATTCAGAGCTACACCTTTTGCCCTAAGAAGATCATCAATGTCAAAACCTTTGTCTGCCATCACTGAATCCCCCTGTTCTAGTAAATCTAGTATACCACTGCATCTTGTTATTTCTTTGTCTGAGATTCCACCTGTATATAGGCATGACACAAAAGAGATGGCACCATATGGTGTAATTCCAATTAAACCCTTGAGTGTTGTGCTACTTTTATACGAAGAATAGAACTGTGATTGGAGTAGCAGTGAAGTTGGGGTCTGCACAAAAATTTCTGTGCAGTCCAATATAACTCTTGTAGTTGGGTACATGGCCTTGAAACTCTCAGGCATGAATTTATTTACATCATCACGTGATGGCCAGATCATTTGGCTTCCAAGGAAAAAATATAGGAAGTTGCACCATGTTGTTATTTTCCTGCTTATTGAAGACATACAAATTTGAAAGCGATGAGCAAGATCTTTTTCAAAGAGCCCTAATTTCAGTCGAACAAGAAACATGAACAATTCATCAATTAATTGCATAGTTCTTGCTCCGGGCCTGCTTTCTC
This sequence comes from Montipora capricornis, assembly GCF_036669925.1. NCBI lineage: Eukaryota > Metazoa > Cnidaria > Anthozoa > Scleractinia > Acroporidae > Montipora > Montipora capricornis. The sequence continues at coordinate 50,129,064 of NC_090883.1, read as the reverse complement.
GTTCCCCAGAAGCATAGCAGTAGGTCATTGTTTCTGCTGCCGGCCTGACAAATTCATAAAAGTCCTGAATGTGTTGATAGGTGGGGAAACCAGTGTAAAACTTTATGGAATCATTATCAGTGCTAAATCGTTCAAGGCCAAATTTGCTTAGGGCCAGTTGCTCTGCTGCCTGCTTTTGGACACTTTTGATGTCAATAGATGCTTGGGCTTGGACTGCCTCAACTTGCTTGATTGCAGCTGCTGTTTCATACTTAACTTTTACCAGTTCTTCCTTAGTGGCCAATAACTCAGCTTGTAGTGCTTTCATTTCATCCTGCATTGACTGTATACTAGTAGTTGGTTCATTTGATTGTATGTCAGTAGTTGGTTGATGCTCCATGTCTTCATTAACACTTTCATCTGTTTGGGTATCTCTAAAATCAGCAAGAATACATGCAGTAGAATTATATAATTTGTTATAAATGAAGAAATGTAAACAATGTAAAAACTGTGCACTGACTATGTCCTCACAATCAATTTTATTATTCTGTCTTGGAATAATGATGACAACAAACTGGAAGAAATCTTCAAATTTTAGTGAAGAACTAGTCCTTTACCTGCCTGTATGTCGAATAATTTTTCTTCTTTCCTTAATTGGTGTAGACCAATCAAAAATCGAAGGGATGGCTCCTCTCTTTAGTGAACGACTTCCACTTTTACTAGGTTGAAGGTAGTCTTCTTCTCTGAAGTGTCTGGAGCAAACCCTGGTACTGGCAGAGATCTAAATCAATCAAACAATATCTGTGATTACTGACGTGTAGGAACATCAGTTTTATTAAGCGAAGATCAAGAGAATTTACAACGCTGGTCCGAAGGTTGTCGAAAAGCCATTAGAATTGTTACCTTGAAGTGTGGCCCTTCTTCTCTTCGTATTTTAATAAGCCATTGCTTTCGAATGTTTCCATCCTTTGATCTGCCGGGCAGCCTATGAAATCTCAGTTCACTGTGGCATCGAGAGTCCCCATTGCACTTAGGAACACAGCAATGGAAGCAGGACTTGTTTTTCTCTATAGAAGGTGCCGGAGGTTCGTTGACGGTGTTTTCTGAACAGACAAAAAAAAACAAGTATAATTTGTCACGCCGATCATAGGTAAAAATTGGTGTTTTCCCGCTTCTAAAATGGTCTATATTGCACTCACATTTTAAAATAGGGCAAAGGCTTGCTTTAACAGGTGTTTTTATGTAAGTCTAAGGCATGGAAATCATTCTAGAAGAAGATTTTTTGAGTACATACCTTGCGAAGCCGCCATGTTGTCAAGCGCCGGTGCTGGTTTAGAACGGCAAACTGGAAGCGAAAAACGGTTTTACTTTGCTAAAAACAAGCCTAGACTAAAGTTTGGAAATATGACTTACAATAACTGTAGAAGTGGACTAAAATTAAGCGCTCTTATGTCTAAAAACTTTTCTTCAAAACCACACGTGCTTGACCTTCTGGCTTTTGTTCAACTGGAACGCTTGCTCTCCAGTTTCGTGTTGCTAGGTGGTATCCAAGCACGTGACCTCTAGCTGCAAAGGGCCTATTACGCGACCTTCAGAGAAAATTCACAGCAAGAAACAAAATAATTTTGTCATTTATTTATTTATTTTAGCAAAAGTAGCAGCAAAGTGGCAACTGCTAACTCTTTTGTTTCGAAAGAACGAAGGTGACAACAAGTCGCAAATTTGCGACTTCTCCAGATATTTTAGTCGCAAAGGGAAAAATTTAGTCGCAAATGCGACCGTATTGGTCGCAATTTCGAGCCCTGATCTGAGGATAACAGTCCTTTTAACCTTGTGTCCTCATGGGTAGAATATACCTGAGGATTACAGTCCTTTTAACCTTGTGTCCTAATGGGTAGAATATACCTGAGGATTACAGTCCTTTTAACCTTGTGTCTTCGTGGGTAGAATAAACCTGAGGATTACAGTCCTCGTAACCTTGAGTCTTCTTGAGTAGAATATATAGCTGAGGATTACGGTTAAACTTATACTTTCTTTGAGACCTTGTTGATGGATACCTGAGGATAACAGTCCTTTTAACCTTGTGGCCCAATGGGGGTGAATCCTCTCCGCAGTATTCATTTCCCTTAAACTAAAAGCTAACAAATCCTTAACCAATTTTTCATCATTAAAACTACATGTAGTACATGCTGGGTGGCATGAGAAGATACAGAGGGTTTGCCCTGGAAGTATTTAGCACCTTGAGGAAACTGCAGAACTTTCTCTGTCACTATTATATGCAAGTTCAAGAAGCCTTTTCAGGATCTGAATACATCCAAGACTTTAATTTTAAACAGAGTTACTTTTTGCCAGATCCATCTTGATGTTAATTAGAGTTTGTGTTAATTCAATTCTTATATAATTTATGTTATCTTCAAATGTACATTACTGGGAATTAATTTTTAGATTTTATCCTTGATAAGCTAAGTGAAGCCCAAAGATGATTGGTCAGAGTGCACTTTAGGAATGCATTGTATTTGTAAGTACAATAATTTTGGTTTGTTTGAGAACTTTTAAAGCCACCAGCGCAGTCCTTTTTTTTGTGAGAGCCAAGATAATGTTACTAGGCTGTACTTTAGGTGCCTCAGCTCCCATAAGTATGGTATAACCGAGTCTTTTTTGAAAGCCAACACAATATTATTAGGTTGTACTTTAGGTGACACACCCATGAGTACAGTATGACCCAGTCATTTGTTACAGCCAAGATAACCCAGTCTTTTGTTAAAGCCAAGATAATATTATTAGACTGTACTTTAGGTGACACACCCATGAGGACAGTATAACCCAGTCATTTGTTAAAGGCAAGATAATATTACTAGGCTGTACTTTAGGTGGCACACCCATGAGTACAGTATAACCCAGTCTTTTGTTTAAGCCAAGATAATATTATTAGACTGTACTTTAGGTGACACACCCATGAGTACAGTATAACCAAGTCATTTGTTAGATTCAAGATAATATTTCTAGGCTGTACTTTAATAGGTGGCACACCCATGCTCACAGTATAACCCAGTCTTTTGTTAAAGCCAAGACAATATTATTAGGCTGTACTTTAGGTGGCACACCCATGAGTACAGTATAACCCAGTCATTTTTTAGAGCGAAAATAATATTATTAGACTGTACTTTTGGTGGCTCACCCATGAGTACAGTATAACCCATTTGCCTGTCTTGTGATTACTTTGCCATGAAGTTTTTAGTTTCATTAAAAGTATATAGATATTGAATTAATCTTTTTGAAGGGAATGTCTCTATTGCATCCTTGAGTTACCTGTTCAACTGGATGCAATAAAAAACTGGGGCATTCCTTTGCCTATTTTGTGATTACTTTGCCATTAAGTTTTCAGTTTTATCAAAAAGAAATATTATTGAATTAGTCTTTTTGAAGTAATCTCTCTGTTGCATCCTTGGGCGACCTGTGTACCTGGATGCAACAAAAAAACTCATGGGCATTTATATGCCTGTTTTGTGATTCCTTTGCCATTAAGTTTTCAGTTTTATCAAAAAAGAAATATTATTATTGACTTAGTCTGTTTGAAGTAATTTCTCTGTTGCATCCTTGGGTGACCTGTTTAGCTGGATGCAATAGCAAACTGGGACATTCATTTGCCTGTTTTGTGATTACTTTGCCATGAAGTTTTTAGTTTCATTAAAAATGTGTATACATATTGAATTAGTCTTTTTGGAGGCAATCTCTCTGTTGGAACCCTTAGGTGACCTGTTTACCTGGATGTAAAAGAAAAACTATGGCATTCATTTGCCTGTTTTGTGATTACTTTGCCATTAAGTTTTCAATTTTATTGAAAATATTATTGAATTAGTCTTTTTCAAGTAATCTCGCTGTTGCATCTTTGGGTGACCTGTGTACCTGGATGCAATAGAAAACTGGGGCATTCATTTGCCTGTTTTGTGATTACTTTGCCATGAAGTTTTTAGTTTCATTAAAAATATGTATATATATTGAATTAGTATTTTTGAAGGCAATCTCTCTGTTGCATCCTTACATTGGGTGACCTGTTTACCTGGATGCACTAGAAAAACTGGGGCATTTATTTGCCTGTCTTGTGATTACTTTGCCATGGAGTTTTTAGTTTCATTAAAAAAAAAAAAATCAATTTCAATTTCGGATGTTTGGTCTCGCCAATATTTTTTCCCCTCGTTTAGGGTTGCACGCCAATGTTATTATATCATTGTTATCTTTTATAGCCTTTGGGCTGGGGAAAGAACCTGTAAACGGCAGACTGATCGTGACGGCGAAAGCGATGAAAAATAAACAGGTACACAAACGCGTGACGAAGCCCAAAGGACCTCTGCGTTTGAGGCTATATATTTTAGGGCTCCGAAAAGCTTGAGACGCAACCACATATATTATATTGGTTGTCCTTTAGGGGTTAAAATTCAAAATTGCCGGCGGACATCCCCGTCGGTTTCATATGGAGGTCCCCCAGTGGTCTTTGCAAATTCAACTTCTTAGGTCTCATTGAGACATGTTGGACTTAACGATTACATTATACATAAAAAAATAATTTCTCAAATCTGATTCAGAATCCAAGATGCTGTCTTTCAAGGAACGTGCAAGCTGGACGCCAGCGCAGGCTAGACGTCAGTTTCGACAAAACCTCTTCCCATTAGTCCAGACCGGTGGCATCTCAGCGGCTTTCACTCAAGTCAGCGTTCATATTATTCCATCCTCGGCGGCAGAACACTTCGCTGAATTTTGCAGAATGAACAAGACTCCTTGTCCGATTGTGTATCAGAGCAAACCAGGAGAAGTGTCAGCATCACCAATAGCTGCTGATTCAGACATTCGGTAACTACTGCATGGCGAGGGAATAAAGCTGGCGCTTTTCAATCAACTGAGTGTCATAAAACCCCCAAAAAGTAAAGCTTGCAAAGCGTGAAGAACAAGTGTGACAAAGTCGTGATATTTGTTCGTGTTTTTTTGTTTGATTGGTTGGCCCAACACAGAGCGAAGCCATAGCAAAACCAAAAGATTTTTGGATCACTTTCTTTTTCCTTGCCCAACAAGCATGCACAACTTACATTTATCCTAATTCAACAAATCCGCACGAAGCCCCTATATGCTCACGAGGGCGCTGTTATCCATAAAGCCTAGTTTTCATATGTCGGAAAAATCGTAGGTGATCGGGGATTTCACTGTTTTCCGACCGTCCCAGATCTAATCTTTAATATCCCTGATGGGATATATCGCCTGGGATGGTCGGCGACAAATCGGGAAAATCGGGAGCGTTTCTATTTTCCCGACGCGTCCCAGATTTCTGCGATGGTCGGCGATCATTCCCGACATAGGAAAACTGAAATATCCACCGTCGGGGACGTTTCCGATGGTTTTAGTTTGTTACCAATCGTCTAGCTTCTTTTTAATTGCTTGATTCCAGTCCCTAATTCAGAATGCCGAGAGAACCTGGGACAGGACTTTTGGCGTTTCTCTGATTTCTCGGTAAAATGTGGGACAGTCGGGAAATAATGGCATCGCCGATTCGTCTGGGATTTTCCCGACATATGAAAACTAGGCTTAACAGTTAAGATGTCGTCTGAATTCTTGCAAAGCGCTGCATAGCCACAGTTTTTCTAACTGTAAAATTCGTCTCGTTGACAATTTGTTGAATAATAAAACAGTTATCCTGCTCAATCTCAATCTCGTCTCGGAGGCGATATTTCGTCATTCGACTGGCGCTTGTTCCCTCGACTGAAAAATGGCATCCGTCTTTTGGGTCAAAAAATGCTTGAGTCACGGAGACAGAACGTCACAGGCCACAGTACGTTTCACTTGGAAATGCAAGGGTTCTGTTAGAAAAAGAAACCATGAAAACGCTTTCTTTGGTTTTTCCAGTTTTACTAACTTTTAGTTCGATTTTGATTTCTTAGGACAGATCAGACAGCATACGGGATATTCGAGAATGGTGTGTTCACAAAAACCGTCACAGACATACTGGAGGTTCCGTTTGATGACTTTGTTGCATTCTACCTTGGATGCAGCCACTCGTTCGAGCTCGCACTATCGAACGCTGGGCTACCAGTTCGACACCAACAGGTAGACCGTTCTGTGCCGAGCTACAAGACAAAGATTCCGTGCATCCCGGCAGGTCCCTTTTCAGGTAATGTGGTCGCATCGATGCGTCCAATGCCCCGGAACCTAGTTCAGAGGGCCGCGGAAGTGACAGCTGTTTTGGACCAAGTGCACGGAGCCCCCGTACATATTGGTGATCCTTGCTGGATTGGTGTAAAGGATGTCTTACACCCTGAATACGACGACGAACCGAATATACAGGAAGGAGACGTATTTCTGTTCTGGGGCTGTGGAACAACTGCCATGGAGGCGTTAACCAGAGCACGTATGTCACCTTTAAGCGTTTGTAATGCCGAGGAGAAAAAAACTGAGCCTGCTCACAGGCTTACTAGAAATAGCCAGATCGGTCACTACTCTGGTTTCTTCTGCTTTGGGTCTAACACGTGAGCGAAGCGAACAGCGAATAGCGCGTCTATGAGCGCTTAACCTGTGTATCAGGCTTTTCGAAAAGGCGGATGTTAGGAAAGCGAAAGGAAGACATTTTCATTTTCCCATTTTTCTCTCCACCTTTCCCTTTCCCCTTTAATAGGAAGGCCTGATACTCAGGTTAGTGAGCGCTTCGTTGTTCCCGCACCAAACATTAGTTTGCTCGCAGGCTAACTTAATAAACGTAAACTAGAAATAGCGCCGAAGTAGTGTATTCTGTTTATGTTTCTTTGTCCTTTGCAATTGTGCTGGCTGGCTGGTTGGTTGGTTGGTTGGTTGGTTGTTGGCTGCAGGCTGTTTGTCTGACTGATCGATTGATCGATTGATTGACTGGTCGAGCGGTCGATCGATCTATTGATTAATATTTAACTAATTGATTGATTCATTCATTCATTTGTTATATTTTCTTTCTACTTTAATAACATGCCGCGTTATAACGGATTTTTAATCAGAATTTTTTTAAATTTGTTTTCTATTTTGTTTTTCAGAACTTCCTTTGATGATAAGCCTGAGTCCTAATGCGAACTGCTGCAATTTCATTACTGATCTAAGAAATGAGGCATTCAACAAAATGAACACTCCAAAGGGTGGAACTTTAGAAACCCGTGTCGTGTTCATATGCGAACAACCTGTCTTGGGTTCGTTGGTTTCCGAAAAGGCACTGGAACTTATTCAACAACTGGAAAAACTTGGTAAAAAGGAATCACCAAACCCAGTTATCGGCGATTTCAATGGAAAACCGGACGAACCAGCTGACTCTTTTGTTAAAGCAGCTTTGAGACTCAGCCACGCCTCTTCGGTTGCCATAGTAACATTAAATGATGTTTCTACCAAGGAAGGCTCCAGCGTGTTGTCAATCATCAAGTCTGTAATGGCAACTAAAAAGGAAGACATCGTTTTGCTTGTCCCAGCGGAAAAAGTCGCAGAAATGACAAATGCCATCAGCATTTGTGTTGAATTGAAGCTGTTTGAGAAGTCAATCCACGTCAGAAAAATTGATGTACAGGAGGCTAGCTCAAAGGATGATATCGTTAAGATCTCGCGTCGCCTGCTTTCAACCATGGAAAGTTTCAAACTCGAACGTGTTGATCATTGCAAATTTACTGCACTGATTGGGCCTGATAAAGAAGGTATAAAGTAACGATTGCGAGTCGGCTCACTTTTTAACTACTTTCGTCTTTTCAGATAAACGCCAGGATTTTTAATAATTCGAGTTTTCTTTATTGCAACAATAATTTGTCAAATGTAGTAGTTCAATTCAGACTCCCCGATGCCTTTCCATAATTGTACTCAAATTTGACTGCAGCCATTCAGATACTGGGGCTACTTTTTTTGTCATTTTGTGAGATCAAGCCATCGACCTAATAGTGATCCTTCGTTATAAATTAACCCTGCAGAGTGGTTTTCACTTGCGACAGAGTTGGAGTCGGAGTCGTAAGCAGAGTTGTAAGAACGCTTACGACCCAGTGAAGACCGAAAATCGGAGTCGTAAGCGGAGTTATAAGCACGACGGAATCGGAGTTGGATCCAACGCTTCGGTGAAAACTAGATTGTCGAAGTCGGAATCATAAGCAGAAGGGCATAGACTAACCAATCACAAACAAGCAATCTGATTGTTTTATTCGTCCGCTTCTGCTTTAGCCTGCGAATACAGCCGTTCTTCTTCGCTCCCGGCCCGAGAGGCGTTTTGTTCCTTCTTGCGAACCTTCCCCTCCTCCCCCGTCCCCCTTCTCCTTCCGGCCGGTAGCGAAGAAGGACGGCTGTATCCAAAGGCTACTTCTGCTTGCGACTCCGAGGAACAGTTTTCACTGAATCATAAGCGACCGAGGCATAAGCGGTTAGGAATCGGAACACCGCGTACTATTCCGACGGTTTGATTGTCCCTGGATCACTTGGCTGCGCTTACGATGCTGCTTATGACTCCGACTCCGACTTTGACTCTGACTCCGTCGCTAATGAAAACCAGTCATAAAAGCACAAAAAAGGCTCTGTCAGGCCATTAATCAAAACCAAAACTAGAATTCCTTTACCATGGCTATCGTGGCATAGTGAAATATCACTGACATGACTGGATAGTTCTATCGAGTACGATCAGCACGTGGCTCCAAAAATTTCCATAAAATAAAAATACGAATTTGTAAGAGCTATCTATAAAACACGGCCTTTGGCCAGCTAGAGTGCCTTTGACGTGCCTTTGACGCCAAGGTTAAGGTGTTTATTGCGCTGATTCATCATTCCTGACATTCCTGATTCCAAATCTATGTGGAATTTTTCACAGGAGGTTTCTGGGTCGAAAGCGCAGTGATTGACGTTGATGTGGATCACGTGGCTAGAACTTCTGAATGCACTTGGCCTGGTGAAGTCATTGCAGGAGCCTTGTACATACTCAACTGCTGTCCAACCCACTCTTGTTATCTCCGAAGGGGCTTGGGGCAGCACAAACCTTTGCAGCAAAGTGAGTTTATCATGTCGTCTGAAGAGGTAAGAAGACTTTTATAATGCGGATTTAATTGTATGTTCGCTGTTTTCGAGCGAGCTAAGTTTCAGAGCTTATAAGACCTATAGTAAAAACCCATAGGCATGGATTTCAGTAGCAGTGTATTAAGCGTTGCTAATGATTTCACCCTGTTTCATAAACCTGGATTGTGTCAAACGTGATAAATAACGAAAACGAATCCTTCCTCGAGCTCTGGGCTTTTCTCAACTATGCAGACTCTGAACTATCCCCTGCCCTTTTTTTCTCTCCATTAGCCCCAGACTAGTTCTACCCCCGCCCTCCTTTGTAGTCACCTGCGAACAGGCTCTGCAGGTGGGAGATTTGGGGGAAAATTTTTGCGAGCGAAGGAAGCAGAACAGAGCGTGACCTTCTCTCAAGGCCACGCTCGGATCGCTTAGCTCGCCGAAAATTTTCTCGGCTAAAAGCCCCACTTGTTCGCAGGCTACCTTTGCAGCAAAAAACTAACCTCCGCAGCCGGCTGGATTAGCGAGCGCGAGTGAGTGGCGAAGCACGCCAGAGCGAGCGGCGAATTCAACTCGACTCCTCATAAGTCTCCGTCCTCAAGGCTTAGCGGCATCAAGGCCTCCCCGCAAAAACAAAAGCACTCCGCCGCGAATCCCGCCAGCTACACAGGCTAAAAAAAACTTCCTCCTGTCTTCCCTGGAACGGTCTTCTTATATGCTGCGATATTGAGTTCAAGCTATGCATGATATGTTACATTGATACTGTCCTAAAATTTCACTTGTGTTCATATTGTCCTCATTCGTCCCCTTTTTATCCTGTCAGGCTGTTAGATTAGATGCTATTTCTAGGTCTCTTCTCCCCTCCGTTGTTTCCATCAACTTGGAAACCTGCTTTAATACAAACTAGTTTTCAAAAGGCTTGGTACTTTTCGTACCGTTACCTTTTCTCTCTTTTGACAGTTTAGGATACTGATATCCAAATTTGAAGTCAGCTGTAGCACTGAAGATGTGGAAGTTCTTATCGAGAAGATCAACATGTCAGCGTCAAACGGACTGAAGTGCCTCGGTGGGGAGGCATAGATTAAGCTGTTGGTACAGTTTTCGCTTTTGTACACGATGCGTGCCTAAAACGTTTGCATGACATATTTCATGCAGGGATTATGTAGGAGACCATGTAGTACAGTAAAACCCCGCGAGTAAGAACCTGCATTTTCCCACGTTTAGCTAAACAGGTTCTTACATAAAGGGTATCTAACAAACATTTAGACTAATTAGGTTCTTAAATGGGTTCTTATTTTCTTAAAAAAGTAATTTTATTTTAATAAGCTTTCAAATGTAGTACTAGTGGTTTTCAAAACCGTACTAGTCAGTATTGTTTACTTATTTCTATGGTCTCTTAGACTTTTTATGTGATCAAGTTAACTTTTTATGTGGTCTCTTTGAAATTTTATGCGGTCAACCTGACTTTTTGTATGGTCAACTTGTGACTTTTTATATGGTGAACCTGACTTTTTATTTGGTCAACTGTTGACTTTTTACTTGTTCAATCTAAGTTTTTATATGGCCAACTGTTGGCTTTTTATGTGGTCAACTGTTGACTTTTTATTTGGTCAACTATAAAACGCATCGCACGCCTGATGGGACTTTCAGCGAAATCAACTAGTGACAGGGGTACGGTGATCTTTGACCAAGTATGAGTCGAGACACAGCGAGAGAAAGAAATGAATATGGATTGTTTTTATTCTTCGACAATCTCAAGCTACTGCTTTCTACAATAACAACGTTTGAAGAAGCGGATAGGTCGCAAAGCTTGTCATTAGAGGATATTGATCAGGCTATTGGTCGATTGATGGCTGCTGCAGACACCATTCAGTTGCTGATTTCCGAGATTGAAAGCAATCGTGATTTTGCTGAGGTGTTACCAATCCTAAATGTAACTCTGACTAATGTAAGGAACTTGGGTGATTTACTACAACTACATAGACACGGTGCTCCAGATTTAACTAGGGAAACTGCATATAGTAGCCCAACCATCTCCACATGCAATGGTCCAGGACGCCCACGTTACGTTATCGAGGAAGAACAAATACGTTTTTTGAGAGAACTGCATTTCCCGTGGAAAAAAATAGCCCATTTACTTGGAGTGAGTGAGAGTACTCTAAGGAGGAGGAGAATGGTGTATGGCATAACTGGGGACGAGGACTTAAGCTGGACTCAGATTTCAGATACTGATTTAGAAAAAATAGTACAAGAAATCCAAACCTTAACTCCCAATATTGGGTAGGCAAGACTGTTGGGTGCTCTCAGGAGTAGAGGATTAAATATCCAACGATGGCGAGTGAGGAATTGTCTCCGCACACTTGATCCCATTGGCACGGCTTTGTGGTGGCGACCAGCAATTTACAGAAGAACGTACAGTGTTCCAACCCCAAATGCTTTGTGGCACATTGACAGCAATCACAAACTTATCAGATGGCGACTCATAACCCATCTATGCGTTGACGGGTATTCCTGCCTTATAATTTACGCGCACTGCTGTAATGACAATACAGGTTGTAATGTTGTCATCCTCCTTACTGCAGATAACTCCTTTTGTTTTTTTAAGGCGAACGAGATTGAGCTCTATAAGGCTGGAAAGCCCTTTTCCTGAGAGCCGTGATTGTCTTTCTAAAAAGCGACTGTAAGAGAATGCCTGTATGTCGCTAAAATCTAGGGTTTGCTAGATTTTTTAACGTTGGGGAGGGATCTTAGCTCTGACCAAAAGGTCTTTGAGTGATTTGTCCTTCCTGTAAGCGACAATAGGGGCATCCGGGAAAATTCGTGCAAGGTTCGGGTTGTTAGTGATCAAAGAACAGTTCTTCATTAGGATCTCTTTGACACATTTCTTTTAATACTAATTGGGAGAAATATCTGGAACATCTGATCTTTGGTGATCAATTTCCCTATACTGATGACCTGCATGTTGCATTATTAAAGACATGTTATTTTGAGGAGAAATTTTCCTTTAAATGAAACCTCAACTATTACCAGACTTAACAAAGTGACAGAAGATTGGGTGGTTAAACAAATGTAAATGAGATCATTTGTCTTTAAACTATGATCATTTCCCAATTATCTGCATTTAAAACAGCCATGAACTCTTCTCTGGACTCACAGAAACTTGAATAGGTGCTTGGTAGTTCTAACGTGTAGCTACATGTGTGAGCAACTGGCCGTCTTTGAAAACCTTCATTGTTTGTGAAAGTAATTGTCAGCGTATCAGTAACAAGAACATCTGATGCTGTAGTAAATCTCAAAAAAGTGGCAAGTTTGGACTCGTCAAGACCTCTTATAAATCTCTTTAAGTGGGCTAAGGTCTCCCCCTCAGCAGCTGTAAGGGGTGTTGCTTTAAGGAGGGAAATAACTTTGGCATTAGTTGGCAGTATAGAGGAATACAGTTCATGCAAAGAAAACATATCAGGAAAATATAACTTAAGGTGGGAAACAATAGGCCCCCAGCAATCAGCTACATATTGAGGTTTCTGAATTATTTCCTTGTGGGCAAGTTCTCTGATTATTTCCACTAGGTTGTCTTGTGTAACTCTTCCTTTACAATCAAAAGCTGACAAAAAGTCAAGTAATTCTGCATTGTCACCCTGAATGCTATCAGACAAACAACCCTCTATTACACTAGCCTCAGATTTAGAGACATTGTGCTTGAAGGAGTCTTGCAATATCATGGAGGTTACACTTCCCTCCCCAAAAAGGCAACCAGTGAAGAAAGCTTTGCTTATCTTAATTAAGGGGAAAATATTGGCAATCAGTATATCCCTTAACAAGTATCCTTCCGACTGCCTCCCACTTT
>NC_090883.1:50103726-50111226 GCF_036669925.1 Montipora capricornis | reverse complement strand
GACCTCTTGCACCAAGGCCGCGCACTAACCAACTGTGCCATCCTTGCTCCTATTATGTATGAATCTCCAAAATTCTTCATACAAGTAGATATTCTCTTATTGATATAAACAGGGCCTATATAGATCTAATACCCTCTATATAGTTCAACAGTCCAAGGAGGAATATGCCACTCAGTTTGGAAATCTTTCCCTTTAGATCAACGTTTCAGCCCTTCTAAGTCGCTTACTTAGGGTTTCTTTCGAATCAATGGTTAGGCTGGCCATGTTGTTGTGCAACAATCTCTAAATATTTCACCGAAGCGCTCGCTAACTCCATTTTGCCATACATATTGGGGAGCTTAAGCACGCGCGTTTTTGAGACGCGGACGGCAACCGGAAGAGACCAATTCGCGTTCCAGGACAGTTGTCTCCCAGATTCTTATACTAATCATCTCTAATGGAGAAAAGAAACTTGGCAATGAAATGTGGTTGTGTGAAGACAAGTTAAAAGGGAAAACAGGTCACTTCCGGTTGCCGTCCGCGTCTCAAAAACGCGCGTGCTTAAGCTCCCTATTGTCTTACAAAAAGAGTGGTTTGTTTGTCTTAGTCACACTGTGGGTCAAAACTTTGTGACATCATTTGTTCGCAACGCTATTTAGGCACGCGATATGAAATCGGTGTGCGTGCAAGATTTCATAACATGCGCTAATGCAGCTATGAATTTAAAGCTCTAGGAGGGGGAGGCTCGGTGTAGGTGCGGCATTTTGAACTGAGCTGAGATCTTTTGTTCAAATGGCCTACTCCAGGGCATTTGTGGATGGTCAAAAGAGTCAATACAACAAAATGCTGTATGCCTGGCCTCCCCCCCCCTGCAGCTTTACATTGATAGGTGTATAAAGAGTATATACGTGTACCTGCCAACTCTCACACATTATGCCTGAGTCTGACGCCTGGAGGTCATAAACTTCTATGAATCAATTTCTCATGCCTCACAGAATGAGTGACACAATTTGTAAAAATATGTTAACTTGAAACAATGAAAGAAAAGAACCGTTCATGTAAATGATGGTACCTCTCTCGAATTCTCTGATTTTAGAAGGAAAAAGTACTTGGGACGACGTTTTGGCGAGGTTGTCTTTTTCAGAACGCCGACTGGGACGTTGAAATCTTCAGACTGTCTTTGGAAATGTTCGGAATGACCTCGGGAATCTTCGTGAGACTTCAGAGATGGTCAGGTCATCTTCGAAAACTCTGATAAAAATCTCATGCTTTTAATTCAGAAAATGTTGGCAGGTGTAGGAGTACTTCATTCATTCTACTGAGTTCATTTATTTCATTATTATTATTATTTTTTTTGAAGCTATCAGAGAAAAACCTGGCAGGGACCGTAAGAACTTTACATTATTTAAAAAAGAGTTTACCATAGGTGACCCAAGGGTAATATTTGCAAATAAGTGGCTTCATAAAATATTATAAGAGTTTATATGGGCTTCAAAGGAGGATCTTTTGAAAAGATAAATTAAAGAGAAATCAGTAATAATACGAAAACAAAACAAAACAAGGGGCACTCATTTTCTGTCATTACAACATGTTTGCAAGCAATTTAAAGCTATTCCGTTAATGCAGTGCCATATATAAAATTCAGAATGTTATGAACTCTGAAATGATCGCACATTATTAATATAGTATTAGGTGGGTTCATACAAACACATTTTTGCTGCGTAAACATTTTTTCTCTTGTTGCCTTCCCAGTTTACACAACTCTCGCATACACACCACGATGTATTTCCTCTACGGAGCTCATCTTTTCTCTCGTGAACATCGTTTTTCTCTGACTCTAAACTGTCTCGCTTAGGTTCCAAGGAATAAGGCTCGATCTCGGCCATAATACGACCTTAATGCAATTTCAACACTTGTAGGATTCTTCACAAATTTATCGACTGGAAAAAATGCATGTGCACAGCAACGTCACGACATGGTAGCCAACATTCCTTATTTGGAAGTAATCGGAAGAAAAAAAGTCAAAATGGCGGACGTTCAATTATGAAAAATGGCCTCAGTTTTTGGTCGTTTTTGTCAAATGTGGTGAGAAGAAAATTAGCTCTTTCTTTTTGTTTTCCTCAAATCTAAGTTGTTTCTACAATTTCCAAGGGTCAAATAAAAAATTGTCTCTGGTCTTCCGTTCTCCTTTAAGTAGACCTTAAGTAAGCCTGCCAGAAGCCAGGGACTGCTCAAATATACTTGAGACCAAATTACTGTTAGTATGATGACGTAATGAAGCTGTGTCTCCATTATATCGTCAAAAAAAGCAAGTGTCATGAATCTCATCTTCTGTCCAGCCTTCATTCTCTTTTCGTTCGAACGTGGATGCTTGTGCATGTCCCTTTTGATGATGTGCTTATTCATGACACAGTTTTCCAATTAGTAGTACTCTAAATATAGTTGCCGTAGGAATATGGTTCATTTGAATTGAGAAAGATCTACACGTAGGTCGATTTTAAAGATATTTTTCATTCTGGTTGGTGTTAGGTGTAATTATGCTTCGGTTTCACGTGATCATGAAAAAAAAAAAATTGAACTTTATTTAAGTGTTTAATCTTCTAGCGCCGTAGGGAACTAATCGGGGACACTGTAAATTGAAATTAACAAGTGAAAGCAAATCAAATCAAATTTTGGTTTTTGAGGAGAGGGGAAACCGGGGTAGCCGGAGGAAACCTCTCGGTGCAGAGTAGAGAACCAACAAACTCAACCCACATATGACATAGAAGTTCCATTTTCAAAAGGTCACATTTATTTCTTTAATATTCAAAGCTGATTATAACAGCTTCAAATGATGACAGCAAAGGATTTTGCACTTCGTTATTTGCCTAGTAATTATGTTTTTTGAAAATGTAATTGTGATTATTATTAATTTTCCCTTATTAATCATGTCTTTTTCATGTACTGCCTAGGACGTTTTTGCTATCTTAACTTACTGGATGATGCAGAGGCTGAGAAGCAAAATGTCTGATGTTGCCTCAGAACACGATAAGCAACCTATCAGCTCTGTTAATGGGCAAGCTGCAGTGCCAATGACACAGTTTTGTCAAAAAGAGACAGCACAGCAGATACTCTTCCCTGTGAAGGGTTTAAGGGAACTGCTGAAACATAAACTAGTACTACAGCTGCCGTGTCCCGTCAGAGTGAAACAACAGAACCAGAAAAGAATGGTGATGATAAGGATGAGACAAAGGACTTGCAAAAACCAGAAGTTATAACTAATGGTGAATCTGCTGAAGGCCAAGAAATTGGTGAAGTAATTGAGAAAGTAGATGATCACCTGAGGAAGTATTGGGAAAAAAAGGTTAATGATGGAGTGCAAGCTGGCACTGAAAATCAAACAGCTGAAGCTGAAAAGGAAGTTGAAAAAGCCGCAGAGGAAAGTGTACCCGAGACGAGCATTGACCCTGCTACCACTGTGGCAGATGGAGAACAGAGTGAATTTAAAGCAACACCAGAAGAGGTGGTAAAAGCTGGTAGAGAACTCAAAGTAGAAGTAAAAATTGATTATAAAAAGACTGAGGAACAGTGTGAAAATCAGCCTTCGGAAGAGACCAAGGTTTCTGTTACTACAGGCAAACGCATGTACTGGTATATACATGCGTAATTAATAAACAAGCTTGACTAGCATTCCTATAATATATAGATTTCGCTAAACCTGAAAGCAGAGCTCCACGCTTAATTAAACGGGATGTATTTAATTTGTCCATCCTACAGACACAGCCAACTGGAAAACCCAAATTAGTTTTACCAGTTTTGAGCAAAATTGACATAGACGGGTTAAGGCGTTACTTAAAACAATTCAAGCAACACTATCCCGAGAGGGTAGTTTTGTTTTGGACTGATTGGGTTGACAAAATAGATCAATTGCAGGCCTCACCTGAAGAATGGGAATGGTTCTTGGATCAAATCCTATCAGCAGAAAAAATAAAGCCGTCCACCCAACGGTTCCAGATCAAGTTCAAGCACTGCAACACAAAGAGATTCAGCCAACAAGACAGGTAAGTTTGATGCAGGTGGATGCATTAACTATCATTCAGTGTTCATACATATATCTCCCAAGCTTTGTGGCGAAAGAAGCTAAAACAATCCCGGAAACAATCAATGAGTGCCTTGAAAAAATCAGCATTGCGTGGGCTTCCAACGTCATTGCCAGGGCCTCCTAGACAATAGAGAGCTTTAGATTCTAGGGCGAGGACGAGAATGAGTGCGAGATTTGACTGCCCGTTTTTAGCGAAAATAGAGTTTAAGAACAGCCGCTCCTAAAACTATGTGCATGGTTTCACCCTCATCAATATTTAACGCCGTGAGATGAAGGTGGAGACGGTTACCCACTGTAGAACCCATGAATGGCTTCGGAGACATGCGGCCTTTAGAGTCGGTAGCACGGAAGAGAAAACCCTCCCGAAGGTCGATAATCATGAGGTCGGCTATCTTAACATACGTAGTGAGATTTACAACAGGGCAAACCATAGTGTCCTGGGGACACCTCTTAATGGCAAACTGATTCTTGGAGTCCTTTCCACGATGGGTCTTCCCAAACGTGTGGTGAAACAAAAGACCTTGATCCTCAGGTAGCAGGAGAACCTCTCTGGCATAAACACGACCAAGGTCAGATGCTCTGTCGCCCGAGTAGAAATCAAGACAGAAGAACGCGAGATCGCAGCTTATGATGTACCTTTCCAGCGGGCATACGGATGAAAGGAACAGTCGGTTACGCAAGTAGGTGCACAGCTTAGTAAACTTCTCAAAGAAAAATGGCACAGCTTGGCTAGGGAAAACTCTTGCTTTAGCTTGTTCCTCGGACATTGAAACAAGGTATTTCGTAACCGACGGATGAGCGGCAGGGTTACCAGGGGACAAACCAGACCAATCACCCATTCAACCAACGGAATCAAAGATGGCACGTAACTTTCCAATCGTGCTATTAACCGGGTCCGGCGGCTAGTCTAGTGGGGTAGCCACACTTCCGTTTAGAGTGAGAGCCGAAATTATGGCAGCTGGGTGCGTGGATCTTAGTCTTTCCCTTAGAGTCCTAGAGAAATCTAATGACATCCTTAGGGGAAGCTGAAATGGTAGACTTGAGGGTTGGAAGGGAGGATGAAAGGATTCCAGTTCTAAAGACAGACTGCACTTCTGTTTCTCGTAAGGTCTGGCAGCCCTAACTGATTGAAGAGAGGAAATTCTGCGCCGATCCATGTCGGGCAGATCGAGGGAAACTCTGGAGGCTCTTGCGGACACTGAAGGCGGAGCGGGCTGGAATCAACAGTGTTGGCAAAAGTTAAAGCCAGCGTCGTTAGCATAAGAACAATCGGGGCACAAGGAGGCAGGCTTGCAAACGCGTGGAACGTACACAGAGCCCTAGGGAAAGAAAAAATAATCACAATGAGACAAACGCATTCAAATAAGTATTTTAATAGAAAAATACCCAATCGAACATTATAATGCAAATTACCAAAGGTAACATTCGGAGCGTAGGTGATAAGAAGGGAAGCACTGTCCTGCATAAAAGAACAATGTTTAGGCAGGGCAAATTGGAAACACCCACAAATCCCATTGGAGTGGCCTAGAATCCATACTGGAAATGGTATCAGCCGGAAAGAGCAGGATATCGCGATCCCCTCGAGAACCAAGTTTGAACGAGTCTAAGCAGGAAGAAAGGAGAAGCGGCCACCAATATTTCCTGGGACGAAGGTAGGGGACTACAATCGTGTAGGGACAATCCTAAGATGCGAGAAATCTAATCAGGGGGCCAACAAGCACAAACGGTGGAAATACATACGCATTGTGAGAAGGAGCTATCACCTGCGAGAAAACATTTGTCCCAAGTGCCTGCGACGAGGGTGAGGGAGCGAAGACTCTACCGGCTAAATCTCTTTGGACATTATCAGGAGTAGCCATAAGGTCGATTATGTGCGGGCCGAAGGTCCTTGAATAGCCTGCCAGGACGTGGGACTCAGCGAGCAGTCCAGATCTGAGGGAACTCGGGAGGAATAATCTGCTGGGTTTTCTTCAGAAGGGACGAAGTGCAAAATGACTTGCAAATTAGCAGATAAAGTTAAATGGAAGATTTCTTTCAGAACGTTGTTAACGCGTTCGTTCCGAGAGCCATCGTTTTTCCAGCAAGCAACCAAGGGTGCATTATCGACGAAGCAATCAATCCTAACGTTTGAGACAAGACGAGCCACCCATTGCAAAACGAACAGAAGGGCCAAACCTTCTTTCACGATGATGGGAAGATCACGTTCATGGAGGTCCCAATGATCGCGAAACTCTTGTTGCGGTTGACTAGGCAAACGGAGGATGACTTGGCGAGGCATGGACCTTCTCAGAGACCACCATCTGAAGAGGCGGGAGTAGACCGGCCCTATTGGAGGGCTCCCCTTCCCAGTTACACCACATAGGAGTTTACTTAACAGATTTTGGGCGTGTTTTAACTGAAGGTCAAACGGCAAGGATGACGTCTAGAAAGAGCGAAAATTTGAAAAAGTTACCACGAAGATAAATAGATAACTGAAAAAAGGGGAGCCATCAACCAGGCCAATTGAGACATCCCGTCCCAGATCGACCAGTTTGATAGCGGGAGAAAAAATCCAAAATAAAATAATAACGCACTTAGAAGCCAAACAGGTAAACCTTTATTCCGACAAAGAAAATCACCAACATGCGAACATATCAGTTCCTGGAGCAGAATCTAGCGATATGACCCC
Organism: Montipora capricornis; assembly: GCF_036669925.1. Lineage (NCBI taxonomy): Eukaryota > Metazoa > Cnidaria > Anthozoa > Scleractinia > Acroporidae > Montipora > Montipora capricornis. Next base: position 50,104,498 of record NC_090883.1, on the reverse strand, counting down.
TTCGGCGGCAACTGAAACAGGTAGGCTGCGAGGAACGTAGACGATACCGGAAACCAGGGGGCCTGCGGGAGGAAGACTGCGTGGGCGGAGGGACATGTGGCCATAACGAAGCCGACAGACAAAGAGACTTGAATAGCTTTTGCTACATCAACGTCCTCCTTTTTCTCAACCAGGTTGAGAAGAATGCTTTGGAAGTGCGGATTGCCGAGAAGAGGGCGGCACTGACGGAGAATTGTGCTAAAACCTTTGGTTCTTGCATCTGCTTTGTCCCGAGCTAAGTCCACCAAGGACTCCAGTCCTTCTAGAGCTCTACAAGGATCAAACAACGGCGACGGCCTTGCAATTTCCTGTTGTAGTGACAGGACAGCCGCCGCAACAGAATTAGAGGCAGTGGACCTTTTAAGTTCCAGTAGCTGATTTTGGAGTTCCCTAATGGTCATCTCAGCCTAACGAAAGCGTTTTAAAATAAAATTAAGACTGGCGAACAATACAACCAACCACAAGAGACCTGACCATAAAATTATGAAACGTGCAGTCGTGCGAGTGCAACCGATTAGCGCTAAAAGAGAAACTATAGCAGAAAGCAACAACTCAAGCATATTGAGGCATTGCCTGAGGCTAATTAATTTGCGTAAAATCCACATAGGGTCATAACTCTGCGAAAATTTGGCAACCTCGGAAAAAACCCGTATCCTTAATTTTCCTGTAACGTGAGAAATGAGATATATGTGTCACGCGACCACTAATTGTCGAGTTCAGGAAAGAAAAAGAA
>NC_090883.1:50066226-50098726 GCF_036669925.1 Montipora capricornis | reverse complement strand
ACGAGGACGGGCAGCCCCACCCAAAGCCAATACTGAGCCTTTACATAAAGGGATTTGCTGTCAAAAGCGTGGATAAACGTGAACACTGCCCGAAACTAATCGACTATATCATATTGCTAATTAAAAGAAAGATGCTTAGCCCCTGCGTAAACATCTGTTGTTAACCTTTATGGGGCTGTATCCGGCCGGCGAAATTATGCCGGCCTAACGTTACTCTAAACTGTACTTATATACGAGAGGAAAATGCTTAGCCCATGCGTAAGCATCTGCCGTTGTACGCGTTGCTAGTAGAAGAACGAAAGTGATGCTTAGCCCCTGCTTAAACATCTGCTGTCGTCCTTTAAAAACGTATATCTACCTGGCGAATTCTAAGAGAATATACTGGCGTTACTTAATAATTACATAGGTACATGCTTAGCCCCTGCGTAAGCATCTGAGTAATATTGTTATGTTGAGATTATCATCACTCGTCCTGCTGGCGAGTACCCAAGCATCAGAGAGATATGGCGAGTGGCCTGTTAAATGTCACAAATTAGAGGGGCGACGAGTTGGCTAAAGTTGGTGTTCTAATATATCTTAAAAAGGCGGTCGATTTCCATCGGCCGAACGTACGAATTTGAGCATCAGACATGCCTTTTGCGGCCGCCCACGAAGCGGCGCCAATTCGAAAACTATGGCTCTTATAGAATTTGGTATCTAGACCCGAAAAAATGAGGGCCTGACTGAGACACTGAGCAAAATACGGCCTAGTAATTGCTGTGTTATTAGGCCAGCAGAACAACGGACCCGCGTTCCGTCCTCGTAAACTCAAATAATCCAAAAGCAATGTCACGGCGCAAACAGGCTTATCTTTGTATACGATAATGTCAGTAGGGCGAGAGGTATCGCTGTGTTTATAGTTTCGCATAGACAGTTTGATGCCCACGATAGAATCCGCATTATCTTTCAGAAAGAATACCTGCTTAAGCAGTAGTAAGTTGGTAGATGACTTGCCTGCCGTGATGGTCATCTCTCCTACTCTTAAAGCTGCGAAAAACGCCAGAGCAAACATCGCGCGAATTAGTTTTCTTTGAAAGCACGAAGAAAGTGTCTGCTCACATGCACAAATTACTTGCTCTAAAATTGGTAGCGTTATAGGTAATCTGTTGTCTAGAGTGGGGTTAATTTTGGCATACCCTTTGAGGGCGCATTTTACAACTCTGACTTTGTTGGGTCGGGCAATGAAGCTAAGCGATGTACGTAACCCAGTGCAGAGACGTAAGTAAGAGTCGTCGCCGTACTGTAATTATTGTCCGCTAAGTACGCGACAAACAACGCTAGTGTATTTGTCGAAATCGGAAACTGTGAAATGGCTCTGCTCAAGACGTTAATCTCGAAGCGCTGAAAAACCCTCCAAGCCTGTTGGTAGGTTTTGAGTGACGATGTGCTCAAACTGCCTGCTAAGAGTCTGGCTAGTGTATTTCCCACTTGCCTGGTTGCAAATGAGGGGGGATTGTTGTGGGCAACGAATCCATTCCTCTCGTGAGAGACAAGAACCTCTCTACCTGCAAGCGAGAGAAACTATCAGCTAATACGTTGTGCCTCCCCGGAACGTGTCGAGCCCTAAAATATATGTTCTGGGACAGACATACGAGAACCAGCTGCCGTACTAGAGCTAGCAAACCTTTGTATTTAGATGTTTGCTTGTTAATGACGTGTACGACACTTTAATTATCTGAGTAAAACAATACCCGTTTATTTTTTAATCGGGCTGCCCACAAGTGTACGCCCAACACAATGGGATAAAGTTCAAGTACGGAAATATCCTGTTGCTTTCATTTATCAGGCCACTTGCCATATGTCCAATGCGTGCCGAAGATAGTGCCAAAACCGCATGATTGTGCGGCATCCGTGTAAAAGGAAAGTGCGCCGGATGAGGTCCAAACCTCCTCGAGAAACATGGATTGACAGTTAAATGATGTTAGAAATTGTTGCCAAATCCTGAGATCTTTTTTAACGTCTAAAGTAAGGCGGATAAAATACGTAGGTCTGAAAACTCCTATTGTAAGATTAATCAACCTGCGTAGAAAAACTCTGTCTGGTTTTATTATGGAGCAAGCAAAGTTTAATAAGCCGATCAATGATTGAAGTTCTCTGAGCGTGACTTTTTTTACGTGACAAAAATTGTAATATAACCTCGCGGCATTTCTCAACCTTCTCTCGAGGAAGCCTGGCCCCGTGTTGTAAGCAATCTAGTTCTATGCCCGCAAAAGTAAGAACGTGAGCCGGGCCCACAGTCATTTCTTCAGCCATAGGGACGCCCAGTTCATGACAAAATTGTAAGAATCTGTTTAATTTTGCACCGCACGTATCTAGTGATTTGTCCGATGATGATCAGGAAGTCATCCAAAATGTGTATTATGTACGGAATTTGCAATTTGTTCTTCGCGACCCATTCCATCGCTGTACTAAGATCTTCGAATATTTGACATGAACTTGAACACCCCATAGGCAGGGTTTTATCATAATACCATTTTTCTTTCCATTTAAAACCCAATAAAGGGTAATCCGAAGGATGTACTGGCACGATACGAAAAGCGCTTCTCACATCGGTTTTGGCCATAGCGCAACCCTTGCCCTGTCTTTGAATAAGGCTTATCGCATCATCAAAAGACGCATATTTAACTGATGAAAATTCGGGTGGAATACTGTCCTTTATCGACGCTCCCTTTGGATACAATAAATGATGAATCATTCTGAATTCGCCTGGCGTTCTCTTGGGAATAATGCTGAGAGAGGAAATACGGAGATTTGCAAGCGGAGGGGAATCAAAGGGCCCCGCGATACGACCCAATTCTCTTTCTTTTCGCAATTTTTCGTCAACAACGTCAGGATTCTCATTAGCGGAGCCTAAATTTGGAGCGGTAGACGTTATTCTGGGACCCTGATAATTAATCTTAAACCCTTCGGAAAAGCCTTTGATTAAACGAGCCTAATAAACCGCGGGAAAGAACGGCTACGTTAACCGGTGTGGGAAGCGCTGTTTGTAGGCATGGGTGGTTGCTTCGTTGTGGGATTTCGCCCCGCTGTGGGCTTTTGCTGCTGTTGGCAACGGAAGATTGGATGGTTGTTACCGCACTTGAAGCAGTGGTGTTTAAAGGCGCACCCGTTGCAGTGAGTCCCGTTATGGAACTTCCAGCAGAAACCCTTGGGGAAATTTGCTCTAGCCCAAGTGCTGCGATATCTGCCTTGGCCTCCCCGGTTTGACCCATTTAGCTTTTGTGGTTGGTAGTGTTACCGAAGCCACAACTCGCTGTGAATATTATCCCAAGAAATTTGCTGCTCTTGCCGCAACTGACGAAAATTGTCGTCATAGAAACGCCAATTGGCGGACCGGGCGGCTAAATCGCGCACTACAGACCCATATTTCATGAGTGCTGGAGAATCTTTGAGTAAAGATGGAAACAAAAATTTGGAAAGCGGTTGTCCACTGCTCTATAGTTTGGATGGTGGGCCGTTTGTGGTTAGGCACCATCGAAAGAACCTGTTGCCCATTCTTATTACTCTGTAGCTGAAAAGTATAGTTATGGTCGTCTTTATATGTTATTAGCAAATGAGAAAAATCTATAAACTCGTTTGCCCAGATCTTATTTCTAATACGCTCTGGTACCCTAGATGCCAGAGGTACAGCACTAGAGATAAAAGAGTTGTTACTGCTATCGACGGTGGGTTCAGACACTTCTAGTATCCCGCCGGTTAACGTCTGGATGTTGGTGCGAACCGCGGCTTGGACGCTGGGTTGAGGTGCGGGCTCTGGAGGCTGGTCAGGAACAAACTGTATGTGGGGTTGGGTTACTGGTTGAGGTAAAACCAGCCCAGTGTCACGAAGGCTCTTCTTCACCGCTTCTGCTATTGCATCGGCAATACCCTGTAGAGCGCCTTCAGGAACGCTTGCTTGGTGCTGGTTGGCAGTACCTCCGGCTGACGAGGTGGAGGTGATCTCTTGGCCAGTATTAGCGGGCACCTGGAGAAGCGTTGCTGGATGTTGTGTGATCGCAGCCGTCTCGGCAGCACCGCGCCTACGTTTAGAAACCCGTGTAAGATATGCCTTGTTGACTGCTGGTCTCTGTCCTTTTGGCGGCATTCTGGGAGGGGGTAGGTCTGGATTAATAACACATCTCGCTCTATGCGCATAATAATTCGCAGAAAAAAAAAATCATCCAACCTAAGGCGTAAATAAATATAGGATTACCGCAGGCGGCATTAGGTGGGGCCGGCACAAATGCCTAACAAACGTCATGAGGTACACAAAGTATGGAACAAGATAGGTGTTTTCTTTCATAAAACACAACGGCAAAACATGATTGGCACAAAGGCAGCCTTTGGCCGCATTGATCATGCAAAGGTGCCGTGACAATAAGCAAAGTGTCAGAACAGTGTTCTGGGAATAACCACAGAACGCGTAGAACGCGTGATAAAATACATCTGACATTCCTCAATGACCACAATGCTGATAGCATAAACACACCCAAAAATGGGTGGACAAGATAAAATACCCCAACTAATAACTACGCCTGCGGCATTTATCATAAGAATTACCGGTCCGAAAGCACATTTAGCGCAGATGTTGTTTTTGTTTTTGTTTTTTTTGTTATTATTATGACGACTGGTTGTGTTGGATCTGTTTCAGTGCAAAAAGCAGTGCGCCCCGATAGCTGCGGTAGAGAGCTTTGTGTCCCCGCTTGTTAAGGTGAATTCCATCACGAACATAAATGTCCCTCGTGGGGTTGTTGAGCCCTCGATGGCGCCAAAATTTTACAAAGCCAGAGTCTGCCAACGTGTCCTGCTGGCACTTGTTTAGCTTTTTGACTCTCCGATTGTAATTTGGAAAGGGGGGATTCCGGAATGGAATCACTTGACATATAACCGTGAATTTGTGCTGGATCTCATGGCGCAACACATCTACGAATGCAATGATTGTTTCGCCCAATATCTCAGGGTCGACCGAGGGGTCGCAGAGATCGTTAGACCCTATTTCCAGGACTAAAATGTCTGGTTTTGTGGCTCTTGTAGCCCTGAGATCATAGCGCATTAGTCTCTCAACTGTGCGGCCACCGTTCCCTCTCAGATTGACTAGGCATGAGTTCTGTAAGTCAAAGTGCTCGTTGAACGAGCTGTTCCCAGCCAAACTTTCATTCTTCGTACAAATAAGTGGCCGAGTATCAATGATCTTGGGAGAGAACGCTCAACCAGGTCACGACAATCTTTCCCTTCCATACTAAAACATACCAAAGGAGAAGGTTATACTTTTTCAAGGGTCGAATCACGCGACTTTAGTGTAGCTGGTTAAGAGCTTGTACTCCCGATGTGCGCTAGCGGCAAAAGAGGTATCTCACAGGGCCTCGTCTTGCTAAGTACGTTCGGGTAGATATAATGTCCCGGATAACCGGAAATCCCTCGGCTGGGAGCTGGAACTAACATTAATCAAGCAGCATAAATTCATTTATTATGGTAATAAATTTCCTTTAAATATAAGCACCCTTTAGAACGGTCAGCTTTCAATAACTGTGTGACTCGCATGGCTCGCTTGCTCATTGTCCTCACTCTTTTTTTTTAACCATATGCAAAGTTGTGATGTGTCGTCGAACAAACATATAATTCAGCAAAGCATGCTTTAATGCCGGGTCGATTTTTTAGCTCGTTGAGATATGTTACCGAGTCGTAGGATAACCGGATATTGCGTACAACGAAACGCAAATGATTGTTTGCACAATTATATCTTTCAACAGGCTCATTCATCGATTTGGGTTATTGTATGGTCTGACTAGGGCTGTTTAACACCAAGGAAATTGCTAAATTATTACACATTGCTGTTGTGATGGATGCAAAATTTTTGCACCCTCGTTTTCTTGTTCAGTTATTCCGTCTCCCATAGGCCAAAGTTCACTAAACAGATTGCAGAATTTTGCGCCCTCCCTGCGTCTTGTGAAAATTTTCACTCTGAATTTATTAATAGGGCAGGTTGCAAAATTTTTGCACCCTCATTCATTTGGTTATTTATACCTTCTCGTTTAGGCCAAGGTTTATCCCTAAGCAAGTTGCAGAATTTTTGGTTTTGCTTTGAATTTATTAAATAAATAGGCCAGGTGCAAACCATTGATTTGGTTAATTATACATTCTCACTTAAACAAATTTAAAGTTGGTCACTAAGCAAGTTTGCAGAATTCTTTGTTTGGCTCTGAATTTGCTAATAGGCCAGGGTGCAAAAATTTTGCACCCTCATTGCTTTGGTTAATTATAACTTCTCACTTAGGCCAAAGTGGGGGGTAAATTTTTATCAAACGGTTCCACAATTTTGTGGGTATTTTTTTCAGTTAGTCAAGTTTTCCATGTTATAATCTGCACGTTTACCACGTAATCGAAGTCTCTGAGCAAATACTGAAATTTCCACCTACAGAATTTAAATGTGAAATTTTACACACAGTAAATTGTTATGTTTTCAACACACAAGTCAAATCTTCATTTTGGACCATTTACAGTTATTTCCTCCAGAAAAAAAAATGATTCGGCAGTTGAAGTTTACTGTTTACCCATAATTTTAGTCTTGTTCCCGTTCTAAGTGGGCATTTTTGACGGAATTTTTAAAATTTGGAAAAGCATCTACATCTACATCTACATCTACATCTACATCTACATGTTCCAGCACTCGGCAAAGTCCCTTTTTGACTTGTGGCTGTTTCTGCTTAGGTGGCCTCATACACCACAAGCCTTTTTATAGACATCACCGCCAAGCCGGCCTTTTCTGCTGGAGAGAACAGGACAGTCACAACACCGGGGACTTTATTCCCTACTCTTCTCGAATAGTGTTTGGGTTCTTTAACGTCCCACAGGGAAGTTATGAACATAGAAGACATTTGTGAGACGGGAGCACATCTTAGTTTGAAACACGTTAAACAGAATAGTAGTATTTTTCGGACGAGCTGGCATCAGACTCTGACGACGAGAAATGGATGTATCGTGCGTGCGGAGAGAAGAGCGGAGAAGAAAATCAATTGCAAAGACAGGCGTTGTCACCAGCAGCGCCCTTTCACCGTTGAAAGCTCCCATGCAGCCTACTGCTTCTATCGTTTTTCCGAATTCGCAAAGATCCTTTGCTGGCGATCATGCAGTCCGTAAGGAGTTTAAGCATTAACCGCCAATTGGGATTCTGTTTGAAGATAAAAGCCCAGACAACATTTTTAACATTTTCTTCAATATCGGTTAGATGTTGTTGAACAGCGATTTTGGGACCGTTTGTGTCCCTCCCTCTTCAACCGTTTTGAAACATGTTGAAACGAAGTTAAATCGATGTTGAATGAGTTGAAAAGAGAGTTGACACCGTTTGCCCACCCCGGCAGTCAATATCGTTCAACAAAATGGAAAGGATGCTGAAGCCATTTGGCGGGCCTTCACTGTTTATTTCTCTCGCATCTTACTTACTTCGTTGAATGGAGTTGCTCGCAATCCAACGTTCTCCATGATTTGTTGGTTATCATTTTTGAAGTTAGCGCAGCAGATTTTTCCTTTAAAAACAAAATCCTTGGTCGTCCTTTCCAAAATCTCAAAAAATCCAAAGCTTAGGTACGTTTGAAACTCTTGCCATTTCTCTGAGTACAGGCCTTTTTTGCACTGTTTTTGGTATGGAAAAGTTCTTCAGTTAAACATTCAATTAATGCATACCAATCAGGCAACTTGTACTTATATCCTTTACTTCTATAACGTTTGCTTAAATATAACTATACCTTTGGCTTCATTACATGCATGCTTCTAAAATATATACTATTTCTAAATTTGGTTGTTTTCGAAACTTTTCCGCGCCTTGGTCCCTACAGAGGCCAAAAATGCAATAGCTGACCTCAAACGTAAGAACGAGTGACTCCAGATATAAGAATAGGCCTGCAAAGCGTGCACGTAGCTACTGCATTAATACGTGTAATGGCATTGCAGGAACTCCCTGTTAGTCAACTTTACAATACAAACACTTGAACTGTGAAAAGGAGCCTGCAGTGCAGGCGTTATTTTGGAGAGGAACGCTAGACGAATCAGGCTTTCGATGCCGCCACCTTGGATTGTAATTAGATGCTTGACCGGTAGAGGGTTGGTGCATTGGCAGGTGGGGGGAAGGGCACTTACGTACTCCCTCGGCAAATATTTCCTCGCCCTAATCCTCCCCAGTTACCAAATGTAAGATAGTGGCCTAATACGAAAATGTGCACTCGCGCGCCCAAAATATACCTGCACTGCAGGCTATGTGAAAAGTCATGGCGTTTTAAATTGTTTTGTACTGAATCAAATCACAGGCGAGAACTACGACAAAAAACCCTCAAAATTTACAAAATGGTTACTTTGGGTCGTGGTCAGCGATTGAAGAAAATCTAAAAACGGTGTCGAGTGTTGCCATTGTTTCTTCTGGTTGTAATTTCTTTTTCCACGTGGAAAAAACTAAAACAGGTTCACGGCTAAATTTGCTTTGTATAATATATGGCATACACTTTTGGCCGTTTTTTCATTATATTTGTAGAATGCATTTGTGGCAAAATTTACCATTGTCTAACAACGTCTTACGCTCGGCATCAATAGTTCATTTTCTTAATATCAATATTGAGCTTGATAGCGAGGCAGAGAGGAGAAAAAACAATAGAAACACGTTGAATTTATCGTCGTATCATCCACTTTCCCTTTGTCTTTGTCTTTGTCCTTTCACCTTTTCTTTCGAGCTGAATTTTAATATATCGAAAGTGGCCTGTTCACGGTACAGCGAATGCACATCTCGCAACTCGTCAAGTTTATTCAACAACAACGTTTTCACCCATGGGATTTTAATCCGTCTGAAGTTTGAGCTAAATATCGCTGAGTGCTAATTATAATTACCGTCTGTATTCTTTAATATTTAAAAAAAGGGCTCACGGAAGATTTCTCACCGATTTCGTACCTACGCGTGTGTTCTAATATTTTCCTCTCGAGATAAGCAAACAAGGGTCATTTGGATCTAGTTTCATCTGGGATTAAAAGGCGCCTTTGTATTTACTGGACAAGCCGAGTAGTTTGCAGTGACAGCAAGTTCACAGATAAACGCGAAAACTGTTTCTTTGAACGAACTAAAACATGAAACATGAAATTCTACTCTATCATTTTTTGAAATCTTTGGGTTACGAAGTTTAGACCGCATAGCAGTGATATTTGCTGTAACGTCTTCCACAGTTTCCAGAGCACTCCACTGAAAAATAATCGGATTTTAAGGACTACCCCCTTGACTTTTTTACTGGGGCTTTCTAAAAGTAAAGCGCGCTCTTTGATTGGTAAATTACTGTATACCCATTTACTATTTGCCCATAGGTGAATGGTTATGACCAAAACACTGACGCGTGCGCCGGGAAAAAATGAATCTCAAACTGCAATAATGACCGACCAGTGCGCTACCGAAAATGCTGAATTTATTCGCAGCTTTATGAAAACAAAGACATGCAAATGTCATGTTTTAACCTGTTAGCGGGTATTTTGTATGAGCCAATTGAAAAACGATTTGCAAGCCTAAGTGAAAGCCAGCTCCGTCGGCGAGTTAGTGAGCGAGAGGCATTCAAAGAAGATAAAGGATGTCATAAATTGTCATAAAATGTTTTGAATATGTTAAAAAAGCAAATAGTAAACGGCTCAACATGTTTTATTGAGTTATAGTTTCACTTGGGAGGTTTGCTAAGAACTCAAGAAGCTGAAATCACTCGGCCGCCTCCTCATGCGACTCTCGACTCTCACGGTTCTTTCGTGCTTAGAAACCTCCTGCTTGCAACTGTAACTCGATAGAACACACTGAACCGTTTACTATTTGTTAATTGTCCTCAAAATTAGTACATAATCTGATATTTTTCTATTTGTGTCATCCGTTTCGTGCGTTCGAAGTGGAAAATGAAATAGGTTTTCTCTTTACTTCATGCAAGGAAAGGCTTTTCCAGATGGAGCTTTCTCATTGCATCCATAATGACGTTGTTCATTTGATAAGATGTGTCCTTTTAATTACTAATTTTCCCTTTCGGGTACTACTCTTCAGCTGTCCTCCTGCACTTCCACGCTTATCGGCAATATCTGTTGTCTTCCGCCTGTTTGTGCTTCCACCAGAGGTATCCGAGAGTTCGTACAACAATTCAGCGCAGGACAAAAACCGACACAAACCTTTTTGCAGATTGCGGGACACCTAGAGGTGGCCAAAACTTGTGGTGCGGGAGATTTTGGTGAGCCCGGTGGTACAGGGGGTCCGCCTGTTGCCTGATCTTCAGGCCTCCCCGCTTGACCCATAGCTCCTGGTTCCCCATCGGGCTCTTTGGGTCCTTGAATGCCTGAAGATGACAAAAAAGGATGAAATGAAGTAAAATCAAAGACCGTAACTGTTTCGAAGAGGATATCGGAGCGGGTAAAGAATAGGGAGTATGGCGCAAGTGGATGTGGATGTGGATCAGCCATACACTGAGAAAACCAACGGCTAGTATCACGGCGTAAGCTTTGAACTGGGATCTCCAAGGGTAACTGAATGACGAAATTATCCAAGAACAACCAGAGACGAGTTACTAAAACAACTGAAGCAAAGAACCAAGAACCATATCCAAGTCCGGCATGGAAGGGCGTCTTCGATGGCCAATAGTCCATTTTCGAAATATCAATATTCATCTTGATAATGAGGCAGAGAGGACAAGAACAATAGCGACAAGTTGCAAGGAATGTCCAAGATATTAGCATCCACCTTCCTTTGTCTTTGTCCTCTAAACCTCTCTTTCAAGCTAAATTTTAAAATATCGAAAGTGACCTATTATTCTTCAGTGGATGCCAAGGACCTTGATAAGTAGCTTTGTTAATTCATGAAAAAAGCCATGTAAGTATTTTAGATCACTAAAGTTAAAAAAGTTACCTAAGTGGTAACGACAGAAAAGTCTGAAAGATTCAGGCTTGGACGACAGTTGAATCCATGACCTTTGTGATACCAAGAGTGAATTAGACGAGAGTGTTGACCAGTCACTTTGCGGTCTTGACACAGCACAGTCACCAATGTATTTATTTTTAGATATACATTGAGCAGTGCTCTAAAAATAGAATATTTGTGACTGTGCTGGGGAGCTCACCCGTGCCATAACACACTCCTATCTAATTCAGTCTTGGTGATATCGGTAGAGTCGGTCCACTTCCAGTTCAGTAGGATATCAATTCAACTGGGAGCTCGCCATTTTGTGAGTTCGTACCTCCCACCTCTGCGGACCCAGGTTTGTCGATCTCAGTCTGACTCCGGTTTTTCTCCTCAGCAAAATCGACTCCTAGCTTTTCCATCTGAAGCCGAGCGCTTAGTCAGCAGCATAGCTCCTTCGGTTCGACCTCCTCTAGCTGCGCCCTCAGGAATTCATTCTCTGACTGCGTTAGCAAGTCATTTTGTTTGTTTATCATTTATAGAGTTCAGGTTTTTTATTATTATTATTACTTTTATTTTTTATCGGGAACGTGTTGCCCACGGAGTCATAATCTGTTGTTTAATTTACCCGCTAATCCTGGTGTCCCAGCTGCGGAAACAGGGGTAGCAACAGTCTTTTGTGGAGGTGCCGCAGGTCCTGCTGGCGCTTGAGGTCTAATCACATCTGAAAGAATTTAGTTATCCCTCTTTCAAATTAAATCACATGAAAAATGAAAATCGCATTCACAGAGATACAAGAAATGAGTTACAAAATCAATTGTTGCGTTGGAATTACGGAGAACAGAGAGGTTGGTTTCGGATCACTAATGACTAACATTTTGATTAATGACAGTAACTTTACGTTTTGAAGTTTTTCGACGCTGTTCTTCCGTCCGAAGAGGACAAACGTTTAAAAATTTACCAATTTGCTATATTACTTATGTTCCGGAATATCTCCGGGCAGACGAAGAAGGCGCTGTAACAAATTAGCGTCAGGGACACTCTGGTAAAAGTCGTGAGGAACGTTTTTTCTTTCAAGTAATGCATTCTTGGTATTCACGTTGTTATATCCTCACCAAAAGTGTAATTCCATCTTTTATTAAATAAAACGCTAACAACCCATAATTCCCTAACTTGCTTTGAAGAAGGGCTAACGCTCGAAACATCAGCTTTCAAATTTCTTTACTGTGGTCAATTTACCAAATCAACCCAGTTGATAAACGAAGTTGTTATTGACGCGCATTTGCCTGATTTGTTACAGTGGTACAGAATTTCTACCTGAACTCTCAGGCACCTTTGCAGGTGCCCCTGAGGATGGTGCTGCGGCGGCCGGAGGCCCAGGAGGTCCGGGAGGTCCGGGCGGTCCTGGAAGTCCAACATTTCCGGGGTCACCTTGGAGTCCTGGTGCTCCCGGTGCTCCGTTATCTCCAGGAGCTCCTTGAGGCCCTGACAAACCTAAGTTAATGAAAATGTAGATAATGACTTGGCCTCCCCTCACAACCACCTCTTTTATTGTCACGCAATGCAAGTCGCTCTCGAACTCAATCTCATACTACAAGCCAAATCTGGAGGTCCGTACTTCCACATCAGCAACTTTGGAAAAAGGAAAAGTGGGCCATGGGTGGATTATCGCTCATTGAATCTCAGGTACTTTACAAGCTCTAGGAAAAATAAAATACCTCCCTCCCCCTCCTACGCCACAAAACAAAAACATAAACAAAATATTTACCTGAGGGGTTATTAGTTCCTTCCTGAGATGCAAGGACAGGGGATGTAGGAGTTGGAATTCCTGTTATTCAAATGTGCACAATTTTTAGTTCATGATCAAGGCAATGACATTTGAGAGGCGCATCTTATATATAGGCGCCCTCAGAAAGCTTTTACCCTGAAGACGAAAGAGAATGGTGCCTGCCCTAAAACGCCATTTATTATTTTGCCGTTTGTCTTCGTTTCCGAAACAAAAATAGACAATAAAATCCTGATGGTCAAGACTGTGTTTATCTAACAAAGAGATAGCAGTGAATCTTGCAGACAGACAGACAGACAGACGGATGCAAACGGCAGTTACCCAGTCAGTTAGCAAGTCTGCCGGTGCATTAGGTCACACAGGAGTCAAACAGGCAATTAGTCGGTTATCAGTCATCCAGACAATCAGTTACCTAGTCAGTCAGTCAATCAGTTACACGTTCCCTAGAACACCCACTTGTACCTGGCGGCCATGGTTTTCCTGGAGGAGGACCATACAAGATAGGAGGTGCGGTTCCCGGTGGCCCTGGAGGTCCAGGGGGGCCCGGAGCTCCCTGTTGACCTATTGGGCCAGAGGCTCCCTTGTTCCCAGCTGATCCTGCTAATCCTGAAACTCCATCTGCTCCACCTAAATTTGGTAGAGGAACTCCTACATGAAGGAGAATTAAAGGCAATCCAAACAATTGTGATTTCACTGATTTAGGTGCTACTTTGTTATCAGATAGCTATGGACACATTGAAAATCCTCTTTGTTTGTGATGACACTGCGTCACGACCGGATCGATTTGGTTTCACTTTAGCAAAGACAGCAAAAAGAAACAAAAAGCGAAAGGAAACAAGACTGCATCTGAGTGAATCGGGATCATGACCTTGCATGACCTGGACCATATTTGGGTTTTCAGTTGATCGGAATTAGTCCTATGTAAAATAATACCACAGAGTAAAATAAATAAATAAATAAATAAATAATAAAACATGATGTAGATTCAAAAGTGCACAGTCAAAATAAAATCAATTCACTTCTTTATTAAAAAAAGAGGAGGAGTAATACCTGCAGGCCAAGGTTTTCCTGGTGGTGGACCGTATAAAATAGGGGGTGCTGTTGCGGGTGGTCCTGGTGGGCCCGGTGGACCGAGTAACCCTTGATTTCCTACCGGTCCCGGGGCCCCCTTATTTCCGGCTGCTCCTGCTGCTCCCGCAGCTCCATCAGCTCCGCTTACGTTTGGGGGAGGTACTCCTAATTTAAAACAGCAAGAGCAACAACTTGTTTATGTTTTACCCTGTTTGGGAGAGGGATAGGCTTGTGAATAGGGTTATAACTGACTCGGACGAGCGCACTTGCCATCTTCTAGTGTGTTCTGGATTTGCTTGCCAGACCCGGGGCCCAAACGTTCCGGGTGTCGCAATTTCCTCTGTATCTTAGCACGTGACAGGTTCTGAGAAATCAAACTTAACAATCCCATTTTGCTCAGTCTTGTTGTCTCCAAAACATCCTAAGACAGCATACAGCTTTTTAAAACGAGCGGAAGGCTTTACGGGCCTGAAAAGTTATGGGAACTTTCAACTTCCCTGTGTCATATGCGGGATGCGTTGCCCGGTTCCTTTCTCTGTTCTCGGGGTGCTTAACAAATCGAAAGTGATGCAGCGTTATTGCACTCTTATAGACAACGATGTTCGTCAACAGAAATTTCCCTTTCGAATTCTTCTTTTGACCATGAAATATTTGCTAACCGGAAGCGTTCTATGTATGTATGTATGTATGTATGTATGTATGCGTGCTTCCAGAATTCATTCAATTAATTTTAATTATTTTTCCACTTCGACGCCATTTTACCATATTTGGTCAACAGAACACGCAAAATATGAGACGGTAATACACTGTAGAGTCCTGGCCTTACCGGTTTATAACAGAGGAAAGAGGGTTTCGATTAAAACTAGACGTTCAGTGAGCGTAAACTGGGTTGCCTATGGTACATGTTGCACAAAACAAGAGGGCATTTCAGTTGGGTGGTATTGAAGGCGCTGAAACTGGATTTTCCCCTGAGTAATGCCCAAAATTACAAAAAAATTGAAAAAAGAGAAAAAAGGCTAGGAATCCAATAGGAAATCCTGGTAATCCATACAAAGGAAGAAGCGGGCAGGGGATCAAGCTCGAATGCGGCACATTTCTCATAATCCCAAGAGCTGCTCAGTCCAAAAACAAAGTACTACTTATTTTTTGTTTCCTCAAAAACGAAACGTATCTATTTTGACTTCAGAGTGAACTATTTACACGATGGAGTTGAGTCAGTGGCCAATCAAAAGAAAGTTTGTAATTGAAAACCTAAACCTCTATGAGATGAACTTGCAAACTTGCAAACTTGCAAACACGTGAAGCTTAATAATCGCAAATCATAACGATGAAAAACACAAAAACAAAGGAAATGGTTGATAAATATGAAGGTTTTTACTATCTAAATGATTTTGGGTTAGATTAAAGGGATATATCGTCGAAAACTCTTCGTCTTAATGAGTAATGTAGGCAATCTTCGCTCTAGTAAGTCGTATCATAAATTAAGTTAACCAGAATATTGTTGGCTTCCCCAAAAAAAAACGTCCCTTTACACTAGAATGACTAAACAAATATTTTCTGACGTCATTTGGAAGAAAGAACACTTGAAATACAAAATAGCTAAAAATTCTTGTCATTTTTATGAAAACAAATCGCACAACAAATATCAACCCACATATGCCATATGGCAACCCAGTAAATAGTGTCTTCAACATGATAAAAAGCATAAGAATTAAGCTCGTTATCGCTTGTCACTCGTCAATTCGTTTATCCAATCAAATAAATGACATTTCGGTGTCTTTTTGTGCTGTTTACATGGTTCTCGTGTGCTCTGAAGGACGGATGATGCTTTTTTTAAAAAAAACACTATTAAACATTACCAAATCATACCACATTTAGCTAGTCAATATAATTACCGGCCGGCCATGGCTTGCCTGGTGGGGGACCGTATAGAATTGGAGGTGCCGTTGCCGGTGGCCCTGGTGACCCCGGTGGACCCGACGCTCCCTGTTGTCCCGCTGCTCCTGGGGCCCCCTTATTACCGGCTGCTCCGGCTGATCCTGCCTGTCCGTCTGCTCCACTTAAGTCTGGCAAAGGAACTCCTAAAATTGGCAGGTGCAAAATAGCGAAGTAAAAACGAGTGCAGCATCATCATCATCATCATCATTATCATTATTATTATTATTATTATTATTATTATTATTATTATTATTATTATTATTATTATTATTATTATTATTATTATTATTATTAAGACACGCAACACCACGACAAGACAAAATTATTTTTCGACTGCATGCAACTCTTTTGTTAACCAAGCCCACTATCTCAAAACCTGTATGACCTCAGGCCCATAGGTAATATGCAACGATTCGGCTTTTCAGGACTGATTTACTTCATGTTGTAGTTACATACGGTGTATATCTTGTTTGGGCGATACTTGATAGTGACGAATGTGAATGGCACAAAGTAGATGGAACTCTAGTGAAACAAGGGTGCAATTGTAAGCTAAATAAAAAAGGACGAAGTTTATATAAATTAAAATATAAGCTGGTAGAGAAGTTCAGATTGCGATCTTCGCTGTTCGACTGTTTTTGTATTAACTATCAGAGTGTAAAGTTTAGTGCCTATCGACCCATTGAATCATCTGAACGTAAGCCCATAATATAAGAAAAATTAATATAAAGAAAAGATAATGATAAAAATAATCGTTGGTATAGACGTTGGAACATGCACAATATTCCTACAAAGACAACCTTATCGCAAACGGCTAGGATTTTGAGGAAATTGCTTGACAATTAAATGATAGGAAAGGAAAGTTGAGAGAAAAACGCTAACAAGGTTAGGAATCGAGTCCACGACCTCTGGATTAGGTTTTCGATTATCACTCGGTAGAGCATAAACCAACTGAGAAATCAAGCAAGACGAGAACATGTCATGGATAGTTGAAACGTTTAATTGAACATGCACAAGCAGACAGATGGAACTAAGGGCGCTTTCCTCTTGTCATAAGTGGCCGGCCAGACCCGTCAGTTCGCAAAGAAAACGTAACAATTTAAGGGGCACCTGCATGATAATCTCTCGCATTCTTCTGGAGGAATATATATCATTGTCGAAGTGTGTTGTAGAGGCAGTCCTTACAAGTGCCCGGTCTGGCCGATCAGTTCTGTCAAATGGAAAGCGTCCCAAGTTGGCCATGTGACACTATATGTATTGATTGAATGAACTATCAGAGTGTAAGTTGTAGTGCTTATTAACCCATTGAATTCATTTGGAGCATGAGCCCTAGACATAAAAACGGGCTCGCACAAATTGAGGAAAGAGAAAAACTCTGACAAGTATGAAAGCTCCATTTCCTTAGTTTGATTTTTCTTTTTGGCTTGCATTAACTAGGCACGGACGCAATTAGATGCAGGCCCGATTTTGAAACACGGAAAATTGGTTATCAACATTAAGATGAGTAAAGGCTAGAGTTTTTTATTATTTTATTTTATTTTTTTGGTGGGGGAGGGTGGGGGGGGGGGGGGGGCATGCAGCTGTTTGTCTTTAATTACTCAGTAAAAATAAACAGATGCATTTAAGCGTAAGGATAAACCCCAGTCCTCCAGTTGAGGACTGAAGTTTGGGTGACAGTTTATGGCGTTGATTCTCTGCATTCCCAGATCGACGCGACTGATGTTGAAGTTGGGAATAAGAGCAAGGGGACCGTTTCGGGACGTTCATCAAAATCGTAGCTTGGAAACAGTCAAAAAGGTCCCGCATGCTCAAGGCTTTGTTTTGCCTTGGTTTGGGTTCTGGCTATCCGATTTGAATAACTGGCTGTGCTAACAAAATGAAATAACGTGCTACCAGTCTGATATACTAAGCGGTGGGGTCAGAAACGTAGAAAGTACCTGCAGGCCATGGTTTTCCTGGTGGTGGGCCATACAGGATTGGAGGAACTGTTGCCGGTGGTCCTGGGGGTCCTGGTGGACCAGGAGCACCCGGTTGTCCAGCAGGTCCAGGCGCCCCTTGATTCCCTGCAGCCCCTGATGGTCCCATGGCCCCATCTCGTCCGCCCTGCTGTGGAAATGCTAAATTCGAATGTGAAGGACAGCAGCGTTTGTTACTTTCGAAAAACTGTGGCTACACCAAGATTGTACCGTTTTCTAAATCCAGTGCGGTTTCCGTTCAATGTTAGCTAAGTTCTTTCGACGACAAAGTAAGAAATGGATGATTTCTCGTGTTGTTCACATTTTTAATTTGTGGCGTACATTAGCCTCTGAAGGGAGAATATAAAAACACTGATGTTTGAATATTGTGACAATGAAGTTTGAATGCCCTGCAGATATGTGAAGTAGCTTCTTGTAACGGCAAATAATTCTTCATTTTAGTGCCTTTTGTGGACGAATTATGAACTGATAACAATTGCTTCGTCGTTGTCTTCTTCTTCTTCTTCTTCTTCTTCTTTCTTCTTCTTCTTCTTCTTCTTCTCTTCTTCTTCTTCTTCTTCTTCTTTCATCTACTTAGCCTTTCACTGCTGCTGCTCCAATCTCACTCTCTGGAAAGGGTTATTGAAGGCGCTTTGATATCGAAAAATCGTTGTGTTACACCCACGAGCACTCTTGAAATTTAATTTCTTCAGTTCTCGGTAATCTGAAGTGGCTGTCGGCTTATTTCTGAGGCCTTCTCAAAATATCGTGTGCAAGGATAACTGTCTGTACCGTTTCGCTCTGAAAATTAGTCAATCAACGTCGAATCCAAAACTTCACGCTAATTATTTACTTAGAATATTCGGATGGCTTTGAAGGTATTTTAAACACGTTGACGTTGCTGATATAACGTAACGAATAATCCTAAAACTAGGAATCGTGTCCGACCCGGTTTTGTTCATTAACTATCAATTTACCTCTGCACAAACTTTACGCATAGTATGCATATATTACCCAAACTCACCGGCTGGTTTTGGTATGCCAAATTTGGGTGTACAACACTCGCTTCGGCATATACTTATGCAGATGGTCCCACAAATCTCAGGACAAAGTGACTGGGCTTTAATACCCGGCACACCAGGAGGCCCGGGTTGTCCAGGAGGTCCAGGTTGCCCGGCCTCACCCTGATCTCCTTGGCTTCCCGGTTCTCCCATGGCTCCCACAACCCCTGGATCTCCAGGAGCTCCAGCCGGTCCTGACAACCACAAAAAATGAATGCATCAAATTGTAAATCATTCCTGATCCCTGTCGAAATACTGTGAAAGGAACGTTTTTGATGACGGAAGTCTTGTTTTCATGGTTTCGTCTAGGGTACTTTTATGTCGGGAGCTATTTGGGGGAAGTATGAGGGTCAGGAGGGGTGAAAGGAGTGCTGGAATCTCATCTAACAGTTAAAAAACACATCAACAATTCTCAACTATGAGTTAAAAACACAACGTTTCTCAGCTAACAGCATTAATTTTGAACGAATCTCAGCTTTCAGCTAACCTCATCTATACCCTCAAGTAAATGTTTAATCGGTTGGTTTTATCGTTTAAAATTGAGCTGCCTATAATGGTTGGAAAAAAGCCAACTATAAATTTCAAGCCTGAATGCCTCGGATAAAAATGTCTGACTGATGTTTCTAACACTGTACATTTCCGTACACCACATTGTTATTCATGTTGGGCAGGGATGGTTTACTGGTTATAGCAATCGCCTCCCACCAATTTCAATGGCCTGGGTTCGATTCCGGATTTGTGGCCATATGTGGGTTAAATTTGTTGTTGGTTCTTTACTCTGCTCCGAGAGGCTTTTCTTTAGGTTCTCTGGTTTCCGCCTCTCCTCAAAAACCAACATCTCTAAATTCCCATTTGATCGGATTCAGGACCTCCCTGGAAACCACTTTTGGATAAGTGGATCTTCCTGTGTAAATATTACGGTTATTTATATTGTTATTTTTACCCATCGATCCTGCTGGGCCAGCTGGTCCGGGGCAACCGGGTGGTCCAGGAGGTCCCATATCACCCGGTTCGCCTAAAGTTCCTTGTTGACCGGGAATTCCAGAAGAACCAGGGATATCTTTACATGCAAGAAACTGTTCAAGTTCAATCTTTCCTTGTCGATATTAGAGAATATCGCATCTCGGCCGACCACGCCTCTTCGTGCCTATCTTGATTATCATCATAAAATAAGTTCCAAATTCTTGAAATTTTCTACGTGACCGTAATGTACACGGTAACACTTTGGTAACTTTTTCTTAGAGGAGCAAAGCCTTTACACATTTCCAACCAGAAGATGAAATTCTAGATCCAGACCTATTTCACTCCGATAAAGATGAACACATAGGTCTCATGTAAAACGAATAAAGTGTCTCAAAGGTTGCTTGCAAGGAACGATTTTTACTCGATAATTTAGTGACTTTTGAAAGCAATTTGTTTTGTGGTCACAACGCATTAAAAAAAAGGCGTATCCCGATTGTCACTTACAGATGCTTTAGGGCGAGTTAGCAAAGATTCTGATGAAGATATTTGACGTTTGAAGACCTTAAATGATAGGAAGATGAAGCACAGGACAACGATTGACTGATGCAATGTTATAAATTAATTGCTCATACTGACCATTACATACCAGGAGGACCAGCTAAGCTTCCAGGGGCACCGGGAAGTCCTGTTGGACCAGGTGGTCCGGGTGATCCCGGTATTCCCTTAGGTCCCGTAGGTCCAGGAGGCCCGGCGGGTCCAACCGGACCGTCATTTCCAGGGGGTCCGGGAGGGGATGGGGAATTGCGTGGAAAGCTGTAATAGTTGCAACATGAAGGGTCACATGCGGGAGTACAGAATTCTGGGCAGTCATAACTACACGGATAAATCTGGCGCTTAAAATCTGTTGACAAAGTGAAATGATAATGGTGTTATCAAAAATTTGAGAAAAAAATAGAAATGGTTAAGAAAAATAAGACACGTAGAGCAGTCGGTATGTCCGTGCATGGTTGTCAAGGCAGACGGTTTTATAATAGTCATTGCGAATTTGAAAAAAAATGCTAAGTAACGCGGCAGAACGTGTTTTAACAGAAAAATGTTTTAGTTAAGGCCGTTGGTGTCCTGGTCTAATTTAAAACTGAATAATATAATCGGAAGGATCATCAACAATTTGTCTTTCAGAGTGAGTAACATAAGAATACTTACGGGAGGCCTTGATTTTGCGCCATTCAATACGGTACAATTATCGTATTTTGGAAGTAGTTCTTGTTCTTCGCTGTCCAAGGTTCTCAATCCAATAAATTGATGGATCCAGGAGAGACATTTCAGCCTGATAACGTGTGAGAGGGCTGTCCAAGTTCACTGAACATATCCTTGTCGCCCCCCTGATTATTCAAATGATCATTTTCTAGGCACATAGCAAAAGGTGATCTATTTCACCAAGTTTGATATTTTTCTCCTTAAAATCGGTGTCGCTTTGTTGTTATTCTTGTTACCATTAAAGTTAAGTGTCATTACCTTCAACTTTATTTATGAATTTCGTGTTACATCATCAGCACATTTTACGTTCTTATGTTGACCTGCAGTTGAGATTATTATATTATGCGAAACTATTAATATTATTGTTATGAAATATCCACAGACACAGCGTACGTTGGCGTGACTTTCTAGCAAACGCTAGAGTCGAGACACAACCAAGCAACCAGCAACCAAGCACAAGAGCTCATATAGAGGTTTAAGAAGGGGAATTAGTATTCGCTGGACTGATCCAGCCAGCCAGGAGACTTAAAGGTACAAGCAATGCTAATTGTTGAAAATTGCTCCCAAAGAAACGACAGGCAAAGTGAGATGAAATTTAAAATGTTTTAACGCGAATAGATCGTTTTCACTGACACGCTCGGGCAATCAACGGTTTAACGTTAACCGAATAGTCCACGAACGGAAACCGCACTGGATTATGGCAAAACTGAGGATCCAAGACATACTAAATGAATAACGAACATACATATACCAGAAACATCCCATATAGATCATGCAATCATTTATCATACTTACATGTGGCTTGTTTGTTGTTATAACAGGCAGATATTTACCCCAGCTCCCAACACAACCCAAAGAAAGAAATGCTACTGAACAAGTTAAATCACAGGCGCCTCGAGTCTTTGTTTGTGGCTTGGTAACGAATCTTTATTTGTCTTCGTTTATAGCCTCTGACGATGTTACTAAATCGAGCTCAACTGTCCCCGAGCGGTGTTCAAAGTGTTCGAGGATCTTTTCCATCATTTTATCGTTTTGTTTGGGACACTAACAGCCACCTGACGCACCTGGAAGGGCTTCGATTGCGCGGCTAGCGGATTAAAATGAAAAAAAATTGAGAATTTTTTCCGTAAAATTATCTTCTCAGGTCGTTTATCGAGACTCCCATAAAAATCCTTCTATTTTAGTTGGCTTTTCTTCACACTGGCCTTGGGGCGCCTGTGGTTGCATAAAAAAAGAGGACGAGGCCTAGATCTGCCAAGATCCAAAGTCTTTTTTTTTTTTTTAACAAAATGCACAGCTCAAAGATCTGAGATAAATGATAAAGAGAAGAAACAAAAAGGGTTAGATTGGTAAGTTTATTACTTTTAATTACTTTACGAAGCATTAATACCTTACTCTGCATAACTATAGCGTTATAATTATATTCATACCATTAGGTGTGCCGTATTTTACATTTGATATCAGCATCATGTTTTTGTTCAGTCGAGTCGTGATCTTTTTACGGCAATGAGTTAGGTAAGATAAACATTTTGCATTGGCCAAATTTGCGAAAAAAATAAATGATTGAACAAGAGAAGAAATTCAACAAAAATTATCTCATAAGTCCAGGAGTTTTGCACTGAAGTGCTCTCCTCACCCAGTTTTCCTATAAAGACAATGTTTTTAATGTGTATCTCAAAGTGTTCACCAGAGACTGATCTGCCTTCCTGAAGTTATCGTTTGTTCAAATCACGGTTGCTACCAAACATTAATTTAATTTTCGACAAAGTGGAAACACTGTTGCATCCTCTCATAAATCTTGTATAACCAGTTTTATCTGGTTTTATGATTTTCCCTCTTTGGTAATAAAACTATCGGCGCAGCCTTCCCAAAGCTAAGTATATAAGTTAAGATGCACAAACGCAATTAAAAGGTTGACCTTACCAGCTGCAAGAGCATATGAACTAACGATAGATGGAATGAAGAACACACATAGTCCCAGGTTGCAGGTTAGTGACCACTGCATCCGTTGCATGCCACAGCGAAGATAGTTGCTCTTGTGAAAAAACAAACAAACAAACAAAAACAGCAACGAGATGAGCTGGTCCAAGTTGTTATAAGTAAAATGTTTTGAATTAAATGTGAATGAAACACCCTCAAACTTCATTTGTCATGACTGCGTGACTCGATACTTTATTTCATTCGACGGTTTACCTAACAAAGCGCGGGAGTCGATAACATGTGTTATCAAATACACCATTTTCATTAGTTAGTTTGAGTTCAAAGACATTTCAGAACATTTGTGATACCAACGAAACACAATAACGTTTCTGTGCTCTGGCTTACGCTAGGTCAAAAATTATTAACTCTTTCCACCAAAACAGAATAATGCTTTTAATATATTATAACAATATTAAGAATTGGTTTGGAGAGGCCTTGGCCTTTTAATTCCGTTAATTAGGTTATTTTTAGATGAAATCATGAGTGTGTACCGGAGTCGACCTTATAGACAATAGAAGAGTTTAATCATTTTTAAATCAGTGCAGTGGTGCTACTGGTGGAACTCGATGCATACGAATTTCTTGTCGTCAAGCTCCGACTGGGTCATTCAACCGCTTCTCTTTCTCTTTATCGCTTATATTTTAGCAATTCACGCATTGCCTTTTGACTCTTGCCTTTTCTCACTGCAGAGTTTCACGGGCGCCGCCATTCTTGATTTTATAACCTGTTACAGTTGACCCTATTGTTCCCAAATCTTCTCTTTTTTTGTCCAAAATGATGTCGTAACCGGACGGCCAACCCATCAAAAATCAAAATGCCGGCGTTCGAGAAATCATTATCCAGGTTAAGAGATGATCCCTTTTTTTCTCGAAGGCTGAAATACACTTTTCTGTTTCCAAATGTATAAACTACTATTATCTTGACCACTATTTCTGAAATTTGTAGCATAACTCAGAAAGTTATCTCTTGATAATTAGAACATAAGCCAATGTTTACTAAGCCATTCAGGGTTAAAATCTATATGAAGAGACCCAGAGGGAACTGAAGAAATCCATTTTGAATTGGCGCGAATTTCGAATTAGGTTATAAGTCTTGATCAATTGTATTAACTCGATCAGGGTTATTTAGTGCCAGATCAGAATTCATCCATGACTCATTTTCAAAATTCGCATTTTGAAGAAAGATCGACAACAAACCCAGACACCAGGCTATATACTCTTTAGGACGATCAAGTAAACTTAACCGCAGTGATCGAATTGGCAACATAATAACAGTTCGTGTGGAAGATTGTGAAGACGGTCCATTACACGAAAGAACAAGAAAAAAACTCCCTGTTTAGTTAAAATAAAACGAACTTACTTTGTTCCGAAGCGAAGAACTCCACAAAGACTCGCCTTTAAAAATATTTTTACAGTTGAAAGGCGCTTGATCTAACCGTTTTTGTCTTGAACACTGATCATCAATATTTCATACGAACAGCAACTACAGATAAAACGGCAAGCCATTTGCTCGGGCAGGTACCATGACGGGTGGTCAAACAAAATCAATTCTCCTTATTCATTTCCAGACCCTTTTAAAGGGAAAATTGGGTAGAATTCATTTAAAGATCAAATGGCATATTAATGACCAGTTAACGTTTATATTCCGATGACTGCGTTGCTTATCCTTTCCTTTCACCCTTTCAACTTTAACTGGAAAGAAAATGTAGTTTGATCTCTCGTACGGATACCCGGAAATTTATACGATAAAGTGGAGCTCGTGTTAACATATATAGCAACAGCCAGGAAAAGAAAATGAATCGAGGGGATTAAGCAAAGATTAACAGACTAAAATTTTGATAAAGATTATATATATCAAGGGTGACAAATTACGTTCATAAGACGCCATTTTGGCATTGAAGAAAAGCTGCCATGGCAACATTGTAATTTTGCATGTAAAAGTAGAAATTAACTCTGAAATTTCGCGCCAAAATTAAGAGGTAATTTGTCACCCATGTTATTATAACAGACGTTTCTTGGAATGTTTGCAGTTTGGAGTGTTTGCAGAAGCGTAACCGCAATTTAGGGGACACTTTGGGACATTAATTGTCAGTATTCCCAGACGCACGTAATGTTAAAGTTGGGGAGATGTGCTAGGGGACACTTCGGGACGCGTAACAAATACGTTGTGCATCTAAATTGCGTGCAGATTTAACCTTACCGGAATGGCCTTGTGGGTAGAAACTAGACAAGCAGACTGTGCCTCCACAGGTTGATGGAAGCAGTAGCAGCAGCAGCACTGGTAGCAGTAGTAGTAGTAGCAGCATCAGCAGCAGCAGCAGCAGCAGCAGCAGCAGCAGCAGCAGTAGTAGTAGTAGTAGTAGTAGTAGTAGTAGTAGTAGTAGTAGTAGTAGTAGTAGTAGTAGTAGTAGTACACAAGATTTTTTTAAATTTTACTTATTTATTCATTTATTAATTTTTCCTGCCCTTGGTCAACACCTCCTGCAATATGATTGCTTTCGGGAGCAGGTGCAACTTTTCGCATGACAGTACATTACAATTTTTGCATAAACTGTAAAATATTTGCCTTTTCTATTACCTTAATTGCAAAAAGATCGTTCGTGTTTTTGACAGTATTTCGTTAAAAGAACGTTATTCATTCTCTGAGATTGCCCCTTGCCATGTCTTGAGTACAACCCTGTACCCAAGCTTCTTCCAGCTAGTAAATAACATAACATATTTCGCATAATTATTTCCACATTATTTAATTTATTACTCAACGTACACTTCATTTCCCTCATAATTATGCCATTGCGCAATCCCGATAAGCGCACGATACTCAAAAACACACCAAACCAGAAGTCGAGCTGATGTGTTAGTTGCTCAGTGGCAACCGGTTGGGGGACAACTCCGAAGGAAATTTGACGATTTTGGCGCCAGCGGGAACCTACCACCGCCGCTACATCAACTCATGGTGCGTTAATGCATTTATCCAGTCAATCGATTGGAGGATTAATTTTTTGCGTTTCACCTCCCAGATTTTCAATTCAAAGATAAAGAGGATACCAGTTTTTAGCTCGAGAATTAAAATACGGCCTGAATGTCTTTTTCACACAATGTATGCCTCCTGGAGAGCTTTATTCAGAAATCAAAACACCGGGTCTTAGTTCGCCAAGGATGTTCATTCAAATTACTTTGTACGTAGGTTTGAATATGATAATTACTGACCATGTGACACACATAGCAATATCGTGTGTGTTAAGTGAGTGTAGAACGACAACGAAACAAAAATAAAAATTAAAAGTGAGAATTTCATAAAACACGAATTTTGGTCTAAGGAGTTGTTATCAAGTGCATATTATCGACACTGTCAGCCGATGATTATGCAGGCGGCTTGAATCACGTGCGCTGCGATATGATACACTTTTGAATGTTTAGCGTCAAAAGTTGCAATGAAATGGTTAATTAAGGACTGCAACCAAACACCCACTGTGCTATGATCTTATTTGCAAAGAAATGTTCGATAATTTCACAACTCTTATCTCAGTGTATTTACAAAATTGAATTTCATAATTTTTTAACTAATCAACTATCATGTTTCATCAGTGGAAGGCGTCGAATGTACTATGATGTGAGCTACGAAAACTCGAGTACGGCTAATATTTTGAGGAAATGACGTTGGTTGTCAAAATTTCACTCTCGTAACTTCTTACTGACTTCATAAGTTTGAGTTTCATTTAATTTTACTGTTTATGACAGTGAAATATTTATGACAAACTCTACCAACAGGTTATGCGATTTTTAATTCCTTCAATTAGCCATTTTTGCTATTTCATCTGAAGCGGCATCTAAAAACGATATCCCAGTGATTGTTTATCGCAGCATAGAAAAACCCCAAGCAATTCAAATTAATGTAAAGAGTTCAAAATGTGAAGTAAAACCCTCTCTTTCATCAAGACGACGCTTTTAAAGTGTGGAGCTCTCGGCGTGGTGCCATCACTTAGAATCAGTTTCTAGCGAGTTAATATTTGCGCCGATGTCTGTTAGAGATTCAGCTTTCAGAATCCTAATCAATTTCCGTTGATTTTATCCACCTCCTAAGTTCGTTTATTATCTAGTCGGCATGAAGCGATGCTTGATAAACAGCTTCAACATAAAAGACATGTGCCCGTCAGTACTGCTGGAAGCGGAGCCAAGGAAGAGTTTCGAATTTCCAAACTCGTCTTAAGCACGTCCCGGCAGAAGGAGAAGCAAGATTAACGAACAGAAAAATCAAGATTACAGCTCGTATCATTTTAAATCACGTCTTTTTTCTTTCTTTTTTTTTTTTTTTTGGATAAAATATTAACTGGACTTATAAGCGATTATATCTGCGATTCGGGCACAAAACGATTCGAGTCTAAACATGAATTCAATAAGAAATTTATTGTAAATATTCTGCCCGGAGACTGCTTGAATTAGCAATAATAATTATCCTCTTTTCCCAAATGTTGTTTTCAACGATTTGGAACATAATAATTTGTCCACATTTTTTATATTTATTTTAGTTTTTGATGTCTACCCCTAACGTGTTTGCAATTTGAGTTGCTTGAATTATCTATCTAGATTACTTGCAAAAAAGACTTTCTGGTAGTGGCCAGGATGGATTTGACATTTACGGTTTATCGAGACGTCTTATTTAAAGTAATTCTCCTTTTTGCCTTTGGTGAGGGTAAGTTTGCTAGAACAAGATAATAGAAATGGGATAAATCAAGTATGATTTTCTCTTTGGGTTGGTCTTCCAAAGTACAGTATTGTGATGAGCTAAATTATAAGACTGTTTTTTTTATTCTTATTTTTAAAAGCAGCAATACTAGTGTCAGGTCTACAGATAGAATTATTATTTTATTTTATTTCATTTTTTTGCCGAAACTAGTTTCTCGAAATGTCATGCTGGAAGTGTGATTTGACTATATTCAGCTTACATACGGTGTAAACATATGTAAATCCTCCTTAAACCGCTTTACCCGCTAATTATCTCGGAGAATTGTGTCTTCAACTTCAACGGAAAAGAAATCTGCATAGCTGAAAAATATCACCCAAACGGCTTTTACAACACCTTGATATTTTCTATTCAAATGTTAATGTTTCTTTTTTGCCGTTGCTATATATATATATAAATATATATATATATACATATCTATATCACGCTGTTGGTACAATTTATTCACATTTCGATCCTCTGTTTTTATTTGAGGTCATCATTTTAGGCCCTTGAGGTTAATTGTATTCTTATTTCGCATCTTAAAAACTGACAGTAGTATTTGTAACTATCTTGCAATCATTAACAATAGCTTAAATTCAGAAAATTTTTACAATGATTGTTCCTAGACCAGCTTCTACTTCCCCAATTAAACTTAAAAATCGAATCAAATTGATTTAAATTAAAGTCAGATTCAGTTATCGCGCTTAACTTCTTTGCCATTCTTCCTCAGGTAGCAAGGACGATTTCTTTTCGGGAACGTCGCCTCAAACAAAGGGCTGATTCCCAGTCTATTTTGCTCTCCCGAGCATGTTCCAATTTTGCCTCGCAGTGATGCATAGGTTTCTAGACGGCCGAATAAAAATATAACATCTGGATGCTGCATGCAAATTTCGGCAAGTGGAGTCGACCTAGGCCGGAGCCCCGGTCGATTTATAGCCGTTTCCTCAAACCATCAATAGCGATTTTAAGCCAAGACGACGGTTACGGCGATGGCAACGCCACAAAGTAAGAATAGTCTTGGTTAAAAAAAAGAAAATAATCGTGCTGCACCTGCAGCACGAATTTCCGTGCATATTTTGTCGTACTCAGGCCACAAAACAACAGCGTGAAATTACCAAATTTTAGGTTTTGACAACAATGTGAGAGTTTAACAATGAACCATATCGTATCGTAATGAATCATATCCATCCAGTTACAAGATATTTTGCCAGTATTGTACAAGGTGAACAAGATGGAATAATCACGAAATACTTGCGATGACGCTAAGTTATGGCTGTTGTCCTTGCTTAAATTCGCTAATAATATTTTAAGGAGCTGTGTCACGGTAGTTCAGTCCACTTCATGAAGATGATACTGCTCGCTATGCCGTTTAACGTTTAACCCAAAAATTACTGTTAAATTAATTCCCTTGAAAATGACGTACTATCCAGATTTTTCTTTAACGTAACTTGCCACAATTGATATTCATGCACAGGACATTTTTTAAAAAAAATGCAATAAAAAGATGTGGTCAGCGTGCTTTTTCTCGCCCTGCATACTAACCGGAAAAAAATGTTGTTATACAGCAAACGCTACAGGATATTACGGAAAACCTATTATGAGTAAATTAAAAGGAGGGTGGTCACCGTGGCAGTGAACAGAGTACTCTCATACCGGATTGGTCGGAGCCCGGGTTAAAAATGGCCGCGCTTGCCGCTGAGGGTGATCAGGGCGGCAGAGATAAGTTAGCTACTGATTGCCGTCTGCATCAGAATCTTGTTAAAAAGTGCCTTACAGTGGGTACGTGGAATGTTAGAACTCTTTTAGCGAAGGGGAAGCTCGAACAACTTCAGTTCGAAATGGATAACTATGATTATACCATCCTTAGATTAGCGAAGATGAGGTGGACTCGAGTTGGTGAAACAAAGCTACAATTGTAGGTAACGGAGACAAGATTTCGTGGATTGGAGAACCAAGGAGACACGAAAGAGGAGTGGGATTTCTCGTGAACTAAACCACCACCAGGTCAGTTCTTGAGTGCAACCCTATATCTAGCAGATTAATTCAGATTAGAAGTGCTGCGGAACCTCACGATCTCACTATTATCCAGATGTATGCGCCAACATCATCATCCACAGAAGACGAAATTGAGTCCTTCTACGGCGACCTAGAGAAAGCTATTGAGAATTCAAACAAAAGATACTACTTGATAGTGACTGGGGACTGGAATGCACAGATCGGCGGTAACACGGTGCCAAATTGGAAAGATGTCGTAGGCGGGTAAGTATAGGAGCAACCAATGAAAGAAGAAAGAAAGCATTAGAGTTGGCAGAAAGGCCAAGTTAGTGATTGCTAACACACTATTTCAACACAAACGATCACGGATGGTAACTTGACATGCTGCAAACGGTCAGAGCTATCAAATTGATTTCATAGTGGTTAGCAACAATTTAAAATCATGCATACAAATGAAGGGTACCAGAACCTTTCCTGGAGCAGATGATGGGAGTGACCATGATTTGGTGATGATGGCGATAAAAATTAAGCTATTGAAAAAGCGTAAAGAAAAGCAGTGTGTATCAAAAACGACGGTGAAAAGCTGAAAGACTCCAACATTGCCGAACAGTTCAAAGCACAAATAGGTGGCAAATTTGCACCATTAATACTTAAAAGCGATGTGAATGAATAAACAGACCAGTTTAAAGAAGTCATGATCAAGCTGCGGCAACAGTCATTGGTAAAAAGAAGATGGCAACAAAGCCATGGATCGCGACCGAAATGTTAGATGAATGCGACAACAGAAGGAAATTGAAAGGAAAAAGAAATCTTAGTGATGAAGACACAGAAAGGTATAAAGAGGAAAACAAAGACGTTGAGAAAGAGATAAGGAAAGGGAAAGAAAGGTGAATCAACGAGAAATGCGAGATTATTGAGATTAATCTTCGTAGAAACCCAAAGCAAGCCTATGAGAGTGTCAAAAAGCTTACTGAAGACAAGAAAAGAAACGCAACAACTATCATTGAAGGCAGGGATGGAAAGATGTTAAATGACGTTGAAGATGTTCTAGGGAGATGGAAAGAGTATTGTGAGGAAATGTACAATTATCAAAATGATAAGGATGACACCATACTGGACATCTTGAAGAGTGCTGAAGCACCAAATGAAACAGCTCGGCCGATTATTAAGGCGGAGGTCAAAGAAGCTGTGAGAAGTCTAAAAGACAACAAATGCCCTGGGGTGGGTAACATCCAAGGAGACCTCCTGAAGTATGGTGGAGAGGACATTATAGAGATACTGAAGGATATTTGCAACACAATTCTAAAAACTGGAATTTGGCCTTAAGACTGGACAACGTCAATCCTGATTCCAATCCCAAAGAAGGCGTTGTTTAAGTGTGCTGACCATATAACAATTGCACGTATCAGTCATGCTAGTAAATTATTGTTAAAGATCCTTCAAAAGAGAATTCCACCAACTGTGGGGTCTCTGTTGGATGATTTCCAGGCAGGTTTTAGAGCAGGAAGGAGCACAACGGAGCAAGTAACCAATCTCAGAATATTTTGCGAAAAGTATATCGGACACGACTCAAAAGTATCCTTGAATTTAGTCGACTGCAGAAAAGCATTTGATAGGGTATGGAATGATGCAATATGGTCAGTGCTGAGGAAGTATGGGATAGATGAAAACATTATGAGAGCACTTGAGCAACTTTATACGAAGTCAACAAGCACAGTGAGGGTAGAAGCGAAATTTAGCGAGATGTAGCGTTGGGGTTAGACAAGGGTGTGTTTTGTAGCCAAGTCTTTTCAATGTCTTTTTGGAGAAGATTGTAAGCAGATCAGTCGAAGAATCCACAGGTGGCGTTTGTGTTCAAGGCTTGCTGGTGAATAACCTTCGATTCGCTGATGACATTGCTTTAATCACAGACAACAGAAGTTAACTACAGGACCTTATCAATAGATTGAACACATAGATTCGGAATGGCGATAAGTGGAGACAATAGTAAGATCCTTGTAATAGGTAAAACACCTGGAACATTAGGAACACCTGTTAAGTTGCCTGGGAAGCAGTTGGTGCGAGTCAAACTGTTTAAGTATTTGGGTTGTAATATGCCCGATACGGGTAAATCGATAAATGAAGTACGATACGAGCAGCAATGGCCATGTCGTCTTTAATCAAATGGATCAATTGTGGAAAAGCCCAAAAATTAGCTTCGTGGTGAAATTCAGATTATTACGATCGATTGTGATTTCTGTTTTACTTTACGGATGCGAACCCTGGACATACAGTGAAGAGATTTTAAAGAAGATCAATGCATTTGAATTAAAGTGCTATAGAAGATTACTGGGCATCTCTTGGAGGGACAGACGCACAAATGAGTCAGTGAAAGAACAGGTGGAAGACTTCGCTGGAGTACATAAACCCCTAATCCAAATTGCACAGGAAAGGAAAATGAAATTCTTTGGCCATGTCACGAGACATCCCAGTGAGCATAGGTTGGCTAACATCATCATATATGGACAAGTCCCTGGAAACAGAGGGCGTGGTAGGCCACGGGGAAGTTGGGTAAAAGATATCTGTGAATGGACACGCAGTACGCCATCACAAGCTACTAGACTTGCTGAGGTGAGAGAATTAAGAATACTCCAGAATCAGAGTGCGTCAACGGATACTGAGAGATCTTTGGCGTAAAAGAAGAATCCCCTGTTTTGCACCGCGCATCTCCTACTGCGCATAACATTTCGACATCGAAGATGGCGTCGATTCTCGCCGGCCGTCTGAAGAGAGAAAACAAAGGCCACTTTTGCTGTTCAAAACCCTTTTATCACAATCAACTCCTCTCGGTCAAAAAGTTGTTGGCTCGTGTCCTTTCGCGGAAAATGAT
>NC_090883.1:50058726-50061226 GCF_036669925.1 Montipora capricornis | reverse complement strand
CTCTGACAGCTCTTCCATACAACAACTCAAACGGCGAAAAACCAGTAGACTCCTGGGGAACTTCACGGTATGCAAATAGCAACGGGTTAATATAGCGATGCCACTGTCTTGGCTGTTCGCTGCACAATCTCTTTAACATGCTCTTCATTGTTCCATTAAACTTTTCCGTCAGGCCATTACACATAGGATGATAAGGAGTCGTGGTGAGCTGTTTAATGCTCAAAAGCCGCATCACTTCCTTCATACACTCAGAGACAAACTGCGTACCAAGGTCGCTCAAGATCTCTTCAGGCACTCCCAAACGACTAAAGATATCCACCAACGCTTCTGCCACAGTCTCAGTATCAATGTTCTTCAGCGGGACGGCTTCAGGATAACGAGTTGCAAAGTCGACCAATGTTAATATATATCTATGGCCGTCCTCACTCGGGGGAACAAAAGGTCCAACCAGGTCGATTGCTACTCTCTTAAACGGCTTGTCAATTAATGGCATCTTCTCTAGGGGAACCTTCGGTACGGAACCCTTGTTAACTGTCTTCTGACATACATCGCAGGACTTGCAATAACGAGTCACTTCCCCTTGAATGCCTGGCCAATAGAACGCGCTTTGAATCTTATCAGTCGTTTTCTTTATTCCCATGTGACCTCCCATGATCGATCCGTGCGCTACTTCCATTATTCGACTTCTCAGCTGCACAGGAACCATAACCTGCTTCAGGGGTTTACCTCCGTTCACATAAGGGTGCTTGTAGACGCGGTACAGAACTCCACCTTTCACTTCAAATGAAGTCTCAGCCTGGCCTCTCACAACTACGTCATCTTTCTCCCAAAATTTCTGTAGGCTCTCGTCATCACGCTGCATTTGCTTGAGCTTTTCTCTATCAACTACAGGACTTTCTTTGGTATCTGGTACCTTCAACGGAATATGTTCTCCAGCTTTCTTAGCTTGACTTCTCGTGGTTACAGCACAAGCTTCTTGTACGGGAACTTGCCAGCTTGGGTCTGGGTCGTCAGCGGCTCTTGCGCCTGGTACATTACCAATAATTAAATCATAAACAGCATCGGGAAGACACTGCGCTTCCACTTGGCCCTTGAGATAAGGTGTATCAACATCAATCTTTGCGATGGGAACTTTCCTTGCCGTATTGTCAATGAGCAGCATAACATTAAATTCGCCAGTAAACTGTTCCTCGGACACAAGGTCCCTCTTTACTACAATTCCACTACAACCAGTATCTCTCAGGACATCAACGGGCTTCTCTCCAACTCTACCTTTCACGACAGGCATTTTACTTCTCACTCCAGTCAACGGTTCAACACAAGCACTACTCAACAATGGAATCTTCTTACCACAGGCTAACAGCAACTTATCATCTTTAATACAGGCCTTAACTTCTTCATCAGTAGGTTTATCCTCAGGTGGCTGAACTAAACAACTGGCACTCACTTGACCACGCTGCACTGGGTTACCATCCTTACTTTGTCCTCCTGATCTGCGTCCACCTGATCGACAGTTTCTAGCTTCATGTCCCTGCTTACCACATAGGAAACACTTTCTTGTTAGGGTTGGGCAGTTGACAGCTTTATGACCTCGGGTGTTGCACTTAAAGCAATGCAGAGCTGGTGGATTAATCTGCATGTTTTTGGCTTCGTCCCTCTCAGGCTGCACTGTTGGCTTTCTGCTCGCTGAGCTGAACAAGTGTTTACCATGAGCCTCCAAGTACTGGTCAGCGATCTTCGCAATCTTTGCTAGAGTCTCTGGTGCCCTTTCTCGCAGGTGAATTGCCAAATCCTTAGGGCAAGAGTCAATAAATTGTTCTTTCACGATCAAGTCCTTAAGACCACCAAAGCTTCGCGCAGTATTCGAAAGCTCTAGCCACCGTAACAGGTATCTGTCCAGTCGTACAATAAAACTGCTCCGGACTTTCGTCAACTTCCGGTTTGGATGCTCTAAATTTTCGACGATAGCCGTCTTCGGTAAGGTCATATCTCTTCATTAACGCAATCTTTACCCTGTCATAATCCTTAGCTGCGTCCTCCGATAGACGTGAATACACTTCTAGTGCCCGTCCAGACAACAGAGCACTGAGCTTCGATGCCCATCCATCTTTTTTCCACTTAGCTGTCTCGGCAAATCTCTCGAACCTCTGCAAATACGCGTCCAAATCGTCTTTACCATCAACAAACGAGGGGAGTTTAGGTGCCTTAGCCCGATCCTCTCTCACTTCAGGACGCCCGTCAGCACTCTCCACAGCCAAACGTGCAATTTCCAGCTCATGTTCTCTTTTTGCGGCTTCAATAGCCTCTTTCTGTTTCAACAGCTCGGCTTCCATCTCCAATTTTCTTAGTTCGCGTTCTTGTCGCCTAGTTTCTCTCTCTTCATCTTCTCTTCTTCTATCTTCTTCAAGTAATCGATATTTCTCTACCTTTTCTTCTTCAAACCGCCTCCTTTTTTTTCTCTCTTCTTTCCTCCAATTGTCTTCGTTTTTCTTGTTTTCTT
>NC_090883.1:50027684-50052488 GCF_036669925.1 Montipora capricornis | reverse complement strand
TAAGACACGCAACACCACGACAAGACAAAATTATTTTTCGACTGCATGCAACTCTTTTGTTAACCAAGCCCACTATCTCAAAACCTGTATGACCTCAGGCCCATAGGTAATATGCAACGATTCGGCTTTTCAGGACTGATTTACTTCATGTTGTAGTTACATACGGTGTATATCTTGTTTGGGCGATACTTGATAGTGACGTATGTGAATGGCACAAAGTAGATGGAACTCTAGTGAAACAAGGGTGCAATTGTAAGCTAAATAAAAAAGGACGAAGTTTATATAAATTAAAATATAAGTTGGTAGAGAAGTTCAGATTGCGATCTTCGCTGTTCGACTGTTTTTGTATTAACTATCAGAGTGTAAAGTTTAGTGCCTATCGACCCATTGAATCATCTGAACGTAAGCCCATAATATAAGGAAAATTAATATAAAGAAAAGATAATGATAAAAATAATCGTTGGTATAGACGTTGGAACATGCACAGTATTCCTACAAAGACAACCTTATCGCAAACGGCTAGGATTTTGAGGAAATTGCTTGACAATTAAATGATAGAAAAGGAAAGTTGAGAGAAAAACACTAACAAGGTTAGGAATCGAGTCCACGACCTCTGGATTAGGTTTCCGATTATCACTCGGTAGAGCATAAACCAACTGAGAAATCAAGCAAGACGAGAACATGTCATGGATAGTTGAAACGTTTAAGTGAACATGCACAAGCAGACAGATGGAACTAAGGGCGCTTTCCTCTTGTCATAAGTGGCCGGCCAGACCCGTCAGTTCGCAAACAAAACGTAACAATTTAAGGGGCACCTGAATGATAATCTCTCGCATTCTTCTGGAGGAATATATATCATTGTCGAAGTGTGTTGTAGAGGCAGTCCTTACAAGTGCCCGGTCGGGCCGATCAGTTCTGTCAAATGGAAAGCGTCCCAAGTTGGCCATGTGACACTATATGTATTGATCGAATGAACTATCAGAGTGTAAGTTGTAGTGCTTATTAACCCATTGAATTCATTTGGAGCATGAGCCCTAGACATAAAAACGGGCTCACACAAATTGAGGAAAGAGAAAAACTCTATGAAAGCTCCATTTCCTTAGTTTGATTTTTCTTTTTGGCTTGCATTAACTAGGCACGGACGCAATTAGATGCAGGCCCGATTTTGAAACACGGAAAATTGGTTATCAACATTAAGATGAGTAAAGGCTAGAGTTTTTTATTATTTTATTTTATTTTTGTGGTGGGGGAGGGTGGGGAGGGGGGGGGGGGGGGCATGCAGCTGTTTGTCTTTAATTACTCAGTAAAGATAAACAGATGCATTTAAGCATAAGGATAAACCCCAGTCCTCAAGTTGAGGACTGAAGTTTGGGTGACAGTTTATGACGTTGATTCTCTGCATTCCCAGATCGACGCGACTGATGTTGAAGTTGGGAATAAGAGCAAGGGGACCGTTTCGGGACGTTCATCAAAATCGTAGCTTGGAAACAGTCAAAAAGGTCCCGCATGCTCAAGGCTTTGTTTTGCCTTGGTTTGGGTTCTGGCTATCCGATTTGAATAACTGGCTGTGCTAACAAAATGAAATAACGTGCTACCAGTCTGATATACTAAGCGGTGGGGTCAGAAACGTAGAAAGTACCTGCAGGCCATGGTTTTCCTGGTGGTGGGCCATACAGGATTGGAGGAACTGTTGCCGGTGGTCCTGGGGGTCCTGGTGGGCCAGGAGCACCCGGTTGTCCAGCAGGTCCAGGCGCCCCTTGATTCCCTGCAGCCCCTGATGGTCCCATGGCCCCATCTCGTCCGCCCTGCTGTGGAAATGCTAAATTCGAATGTGAAGGAGAGCAGCGTTTGTTACTTTCGAAAAACTGTGGCTACACCAAGATTGTACCGTTTTCTAAATCCAGTGCGGTTTCCGTTCAATGTTAGCTAAGTTCTTTCGACGACAAAGTAAGAAATGGATGATTTCTCGTGTTGTTCACATTTTTAATTTGTGGCGTACATTAGCCCCTGAAGGGAGAATATAAAAACACTGATGTTTGAATATTGTGACAATGAAGTTTGAATGCCCTGCAGATATGTGAAGTAGCTTCTTGTAACGGCAAATAATTCTTCATTTTAGTGCCTTTTGTGGACGAATTATGAACTGATAACAATTGCTTCGTCTTTTTGTTGTTCTTTTCTTTTTTCGTCGTTGTCTTCTTCTCCTTCTTCTTCTTCTTCTTTCGTCTACTTAGCCTTTCACTGCTGCTGCTCCAATTTCACTCTCTGGAAAGGGTTATTGAAGGCGCTTTGATATCGAAAAATCGTTGTGTTACACCCACGAGCACTCTTGAAATTTAATTTCTTCAGTTCTCGGTAACCTGAAGTGGCTGTCGGCTTATTTCCGAGGCCTTCTCAAAATATCGTGTGCAAGGGTAACTGTCTGTACCGTTTCCCTCTGAAAATTAGTCAATCTACGTCGAATCCAAAACTTCACGCTAATTATTTACTCAGAATATTCGGATGGCTTTGAAGGTATTTTAAACAATTGACGTTGCTGATATAACGTAACGAATAATCCTAAAACTAGGAATCGTGTCCGACTCGGTTTTGTTCATTAACTATCAATTTACCTCTGCACAAACTTTACGCATAGTATGCATATATTACCCAAACTCACCGGCTGGTTTTGGTATGCCAAATTTGGGTGTACAACACTCGCTTCGGCATATACTTATGCAGATGGTCCCACAAATCTCAGGACAAAGTGACTGGGCTTTAATACCCGGCACACCAGGAGGCCCGGGTTGTCCAGGAGGTCCAGGTTGCCCGGCCTCACCCTGATCTCCTTGGCTTCCCGGTTCTCCCATGGCTCCCACAACCCCTGGATCTCCAGGAGCTCCAGCCGGTCCTGACAACCACAAAAAATGAATGCATCAAATTGTAAATCATTCCTGATCCCTGTCGAAATACTGTGAAAGGAACGTTTTTGATGACGGAAGTCTTGTTTTCATGGTTTCGTCTAGGGTACTTTTATGTCGGGAGTTATGTGGGGGAAGTATGAGGGTCAGGAGGGGTGAAAGGAGTGCTGGAATCTCATCTAACAGTTAAAAAACACATCAACAATTCTCAACTATGAGTTAAAAACACAACGTTTCTCAGCTAACAGCATTAATTTTGAACGAATCTCAGCTTTCAGTTAACCTCATCCATACCCTCAAGTAAATGTTTAATCGGTTGGTTTTATCGTTTAAAATCGAGCTGCCTATAATGGTTGGAAAAAAGCCAACTATAAAATTCAAACCTGAATGCCTCGGATAAAAATGTCTGACTGATGTTTCTAACACTGTACATTTCCGTACACCACATTGTTGTTCATGTTGGGCAGGGATGGTTTACTGGTTATAGCAATCGCCTCCCACCAATTTCAATGGCCTGGGTTCGATTCCCGATATGTGGCCATATGTGGGTTAAATTTGTTGTTGGTTCTTTACTCTGCTCCGAGAGGCTTTTCTCCAGGTTCTCTGGTTTCCGCCTCTCCTCAAAAACCAACATCTCTAAATTCCCATTTGATCGGATTCAGGACCTCCCTGGAAACCACTTTTGGATAAGTGGATCTTCCTGTGTAAATATTACGGTTATTTATATTGTTATTTTTACCCATCGGTCCTGCTGGGCCAGCTGGTCCGGGGCAACCGGGTGGTCCAGGAGGTCCCATATCACCCGGTTCGCCTAAAGTTCCTTGTTGACCGGGAATTCCAGAAGAACCAGGGATATCTTTACATGCAAGAAAAAACAATGATAAGCTGTTCAAGTTCAATCTTTCCTTGCCGATATTAGAGAATATCGCATCTCGGCCGACCACGCCTCT
The DNA here is from genome assembly GCF_036669925.1 of Montipora capricornis. NCBI lineage: Eukaryota > Metazoa > Cnidaria > Anthozoa > Scleractinia > Acroporidae > Montipora > Montipora capricornis. The sequence continues at coordinate 50,048,638 of NC_090883.1, read as the reverse complement.
TCGTGCCTATCTTGATTATCATCATAAAATAAGTTCCAAATTCTTGAAATTTTCTACGTGACCGTAATGTACACGGTAACACTTTGGTAACTTTTTCTTAGAGGAGCAAAGCCTTTACACATTTCCAACCAGAAGATGAAATTCTAGATCCAGACCTATTTCACTCCGATAAAGATTAACACATAGGTCTCATGTAAAACGAATAAAGTGTCTCAAAGGTTGCTTGCAAGGAACGATTTTTACTCGATAATTTAGTGACTTTTGAAAGCAATTTGTTTTGTGGTCACAACGCATTAAAAAAAAGGCGTATCCCGATTGTCACTTACAGATGCTTGAGGGCGAGTTAGCAAAGATTCTGATGAAGATATTTGACGTTTGAAGACCTTAAATGATAGGAAGATGAAGCACAGGACAACGATTGACTGATGCAATGTTATAAATTAATTGCTCATACTGACCATTACATACCAGGAGGACCAGCTAAGCTTCCAGGGGCACCGGGAAGTCCTGTTGGACCAGGTGGTCCGGGTGATCCCGGTATTCCCTTAGGTCCCGTAGGTCCAGGAGGCCCGGCGGGTCCAACCGGACCGTCATTTCCAGGGGGTCCGGGAGGGGATGGGGAATTGCGTGGAAAGCTGTAATAGTTGCAACATGAAGGGTCACATGCGGGAGTACAGAATTCTGGGCAGTCATAACTACACGGATAAATCTGGCGCTTAAAATCTGTTGACAAAGTGAAATAATAATGGTGTTATCAAAAATTTGAGAAAAAAAATAGAAATGGTTAAGAAAAATAAGACGCGTAGAGCAGTCGGTATGTCCGCGTATGGTTGTCAAGGCAGACGGTTTTATAATAGTCATTGCGAATTTGAAAAAAAATGCTAAGTAACGCGGCAGAACGTGTTTTAACAGAAAAATGTTTTAGTTAAGGCCGTTGGTGTCCTGGTCTGAATTAAAACTGAATAATATAATCGGAAGGATCATCAACAATTTGTCTTTCAGAGTGAGTAACATAAGAATACTTACGGGAGGCCTTGATTTTGCGCCATTCAATACGGTACAATTGTCGTATTTTGGAAGTAGTTCTTGTTCTTCGCTGTCCAAGGTTCTCAATCCAATAAATTGATGGATCCAGGAGAGACATTTCAGCCTGATAACGCGTGAGAGGGCTGTCCAAGTTCACTGAACATTTCCTTGTCGCCCCCCTGATTATTCAAATGATCATTTTCTAGGCACATAGCAAAAGGTGATCTATTTCACCAAGTTCGATATTTTTCTCCTTAAAATCGGTGTCGCTTTGTTGTTATTCTTGTTACCATTAAAGTTAAGTGTCATTACCTTCAACTTTATTTATGAATTTCGTGTTACATCATCAGCACATTTTACGTTCTTATGTTGACCTGCAGTTGAGATTATTATATTATGCGAAACTATTAATATTATTGTTATGAAATATCCACAGACACAGCGTACGTTGGCGCGACTTTCTAGCAAACGCTAGAGTCGAGACACAACCAAGCAACCAGCAACCAAGCACAAGAGCTCGTATAGAGGTTTAAGAAGGGGAATTAGTATTCGCTGGACTGATCCAGCCAGCCAGGAGACTTAAAGTTACAAGCAATGCTAATTGTTGAAAATTGCTCCCAAAGAAACGACAGGCAAAGTGAGATGAAATTTAAAATGTTTTAACGCGAATAGATCGTTTTCACTGACACGCTCGGGCAATCACTCGATTTAACGTTAACCGAATAGTCCACGAACGGAAACCGCACTGGATTATGGCAAAACTGAGGATCCAAGACATACTAAATGAATAACGAACATACATATACCAGAAACATCCCATATAGATCATGCAATCATTTATCATACTTACACGTGGCTTGTTTGTTGTTATAACAGGCAGATATTTACCCCAGCTCCCAACACAACCCAAAGAAAGAAATGCTACTGAACAAGTTAAATCACAGGCGCCTCGAGTCTTTGTTTGTGGCTTGGTAACGAATCTTTATTTGTCTTCGTTTATAGTCTCTGACGATGTTACTAAATCGAGCTCAACTGTCCCCGAGCGGTGTTCAAAGTGTTCGAGGATCTTTTCCATCATTTTATCGTTTTGTTTGGGACACTAACAGCCGCCTGACGCACCTGGAAGGGCTTCGATTGCGCGGCTAGCGGATTAAAATGAAAAAAAAATGAGAATTTTTTCCGTAAAATTATCTTCTCAGGTCGTTTATCGAGACTCCCATAAAAATCCTTCTATTTTAGTTGGCTTTTCCTCACACTGGCCTTGGGGCGCCTGTGGTTGCATAAAAAAAGAGGACGAGGCCTAGATCTGCCAAGATCCAAAGTCTTTTTTTTTTTTTTTTAACAAAATGCACAGCTCAAAGATCTGAGATAAATGATAAAGAGAAGAAACAAAAAGGGTTAGATTGGTAAGTTTATTACTTTTAATTACTTTACGAAGCATTAATACCTTACTCTGCATAACTATAGCGTTATAATTATATTCATACCATTAGGTGTGCCGTATTTTACATTTGATATCAGCATCATGTTTTTGTTCAGTCGAGTCGTGATCTTTTTACGGCAATGAGTTAGGTAAGATAAACATTTTGCATTGGCCAAATTTGCGAAAAAAATAAATGATTGAACAAGAGAAGAAATTCAACAAAAATTATCTCATAAGTCCAGGAGTTTTGCACTGAAATGTTCTCCTCACCCAGTTTTCCTATAAAGACAATGTTTTTAATGTGTATCTCAAAGTGTTCACCAGAGACTGATCTGCCTTCCTGAAGTTATCGTTTGTTCAAATCACGGTTGCTACCAAACATTAATTTAATTTTCGACAAAGTGGAAACACTGTTAGAGATCCATCGATCACAGTGACAAACAGATGCTACATTCACATTTTGCATCCTCTCATAAATCTTGTATAACCAGTTTTAACTGGTTTTATGATTTTCCCTCTTTGGTGATAAAACTATCGGCGCAGCCTTCCCAAAGCTAAGTATATAAGTTAAGATGCACAAACGCAATTAAAAGGTTGACCTTACCAGCTGCAAGAGCATATGAACTAACGATAGATGGAATGAAGAACACACATAGTCCCAGGTTGCAGGTTAGTGACCACTGCATCCGTTGCATGCCACAGCGAAGATAGTTGCTCTTGTGAAAAAACAAACAAACAAACAAAAACAGCAACGAGATGAGCTGGTCCAAGTTGTTATAAGTAAAATGTTTTGAATTAAATGTGAATGAAACACCCTCAAACTTCATTTGTCATGACTGCGTGACTCGAAACTTTATTTCATTCGACGGTTTACCTAACAAAGCGCGGGAGTCGATAACATGTGTTATCAAATACACCATTTTCATTAGTTAGTTTGAGTTCAAAGACATTTCAGAACATTTGTGATACCAACGAAACACAATAACGTTTCTGTGCTCTGGCTTACGCTAGGTCAAAAATTATTAACTCTTTCCACCAAAACAGAATAATGCTTTTAATATATTATAACAATATTAAGAATTGGTTTGGAGAGGCCTTGGCCTTTTAATTCCGTTAATTAGGTTATTTTTAGATGAAATCATGAGTGTGTACCGGAGTCGACCTTATAGACAATAGAAGAGTTTAATCATTTTTAAATCAGTGCAGTGGTGCTACTGGTGGAACTCGATGCATACGAATTTCTTGTCGTCAAGCTCCGACTGGGTCATTCAACCGCTTCTCTTTCTCTTTATCGCTTATATTTTAGCAATTCACGCATTGCCTTTTAACTCTTGCCTTTTCTCACTGCAGAGTTTCACGGGCGCCGCCATTCTTGATTTTATAACCTGTTACAGTTGACCCTATTGTTCCCAAATCTTCTCTTTTTTTGTCCAAAATGATGTCGTAACCGGACGGCCGACCCATCAAAAATCAAAATGCCGGCGTTCGAGAAATCATTATCCAGGTTAAGAGATGATCCCTTTTTTTCTCGAAGGCTGAAATACACTTTTCTGTTTCCAAATGTATAAACTACTATTATCTTGACCACTATTTCTGAAATTTGTAGCATAACTCAGAAAGTTATCTCTTGATAATTAGAACATAAGCCAATGTTTACTAAGCCATTCAGGGTTAAAATCTATATGAAGAGACCCAGAGGGAACTGAAGAAATCCATTTTGAATTGGCGCGAATTTCGAATTAGGTTATAAGTCTTGATCAATTGTATTAACTCGATCAGGGTTATTTAGTGCCAGATCAGAATTCATCCATGACTCATTTTCAAAATTCGCATTTTGAAGAAAGATCGACAACAAACCCAGACACCAGGCTATATACTCTTTAGGACGATCAAGTAAACTTAACCGCAGTGATCGAATTGGCAACATAATAACAGTTCGTGTGGAAGATTGTGAAGACGGTCCATTACACGAAAGAACAAGAAAAAAAACTCCCTGTTTAGTTAAAATAAAACGAACTTACTTTGTTCCGAAGCGAAGAACTCCACAAAGACTCGCCTTTAAAAATATTTTTACAGTTGAAAGGCGCTTGATCTAACCGTTTTTGTCTTGAACACTGATCATCAATATTTCATACGAACAGCAACTACAGATAAAACGGCAAGCCATTTGCTCGGGCAGGTACCATGACGGGTGGTCAAACAAAATCAATTCTCCTTATTCATTTCCAGACCCTTTTAAAGGGAAAATTGGGTAGAATTCATTTAAAGATCAAATGGCATATTAATGACCAGTTAACGTTTATATTCCGATCACTGCGTTGCTTATCCTTTCCTTTCACCCTTTCAACTTTAACTGGAAAGAAAATGTAGTTTGATCTCTCGTACGGATACCCGGAAATTTATACGATAAAGTGGAGCTCGTGTTAACATATATAGCAACAGCCAGGAAAAGAAAATGAATCGAGGGGATTAAGCAAAGATTAACAGACTAAAATTTTGATAAAGATTATATATATATCAAGGGTGACAAATTACGTTCATAAGACGCCATTTTGGCATTGAAGAAAAGCTGCCATGGCAACATTGTAATTTTGCATGTAAAAGTAGAAATTAACTCTGAAATTTCGCGCCAAAATTAAGAGGTAATTTGTCACCCATGTTATTATAACAGACGTTTCTTGGAATGTTTGCAGTTTGGAGTGTTTGCAGAAGCGTAACCGCAATTTAGGGGACACTTTGGGACATTAATTGTCAGTATTCCCAGACGCACGTAATGTTAAAGTTGGGGAGATGTGCTAGGGGACACTTCGGGACGCGTAACAAATACGTTGTGCATCTAAATTGCGTGCAGATTTAACCTTACCGGAATGGCCTTGTGGGTAGAAACTAGACAAGCAGACTGTGCCTCCACAGGTTGATGGAAGCAGTAGCAGCAGCAGCACTGGTAGCAGTAGTAGTAGTAGCAGCATCAGCAGCAGCAGCAGCAGCAGCAGCAGTAGTAGTAGTAGTAGTAGTCGTAGTAGTAGTACACAAGATTTTTTTAAATTTTATTTATTTATTCATTTATTAATTTTTCCTGCCCTTGGTCAACACCTCCTGCAATATGATTGCTTTCGGGAGCAGGTGCAACTTTTCGCATGACAGTACATTACAATTTTTGCATAAACTGTAAAATATTTGCCTTTTCTATTACCTTAATTGCAAAAAGATCGTTCGTGTTTTTGACAGTATTTCGTTAAAAGAACGTTATTCATTCTCTGAGATTGCCCCTTGCCATGTCTTGAGTACAACCCTGTACCCAAGCTTCTTCCAGCTAGTAAATAACATAACATATTTCGCATAATTATTTCCACATTATTTAATTTATTACTCAACGTACACTTCATTTCCCTCATAATTATGCCATTGCGCAATCCCGATAAGCGCACGATACTCAAAAACACACCAAACCAGAAGTCGAGCTGATGTGTTAGTTGCTCAGTGGCAACCGGTTGGGGGACAACTCCGAAGGAAATTTGACGATTTTGGCGCCAGCGGGAACCTACCACCGCCGCTACATCAACTCATGGTGAGTTAATGCATTTATCCAGTCAATCGATTGGAGGATTAATTTTTTGCGTTCCACCTCCCAGATTTTCAATTGAAAGATAAAGAGGATACCAGTTTTTAGCTCGAGGATTAAAATACGGCCTGAATGTCTTTTTCACACAATGTATGCCTCCTGGAGAGCTTTATTCAGGAATCAAAACACCGGGTCTTAGTTCGCCAAGGATGTTCATTCAAATTACTTTGTACGTAGGTTTGAATATGATAATTACTGACCATGTGATACACATAGCAATATCGTGTGTGTTAAGTGAGTGTAGAACGACAACGAAACAAAAATTAAAATTAAAAGTGAGAATTTCATAAAACACGAATTTTGGTCTAAGGAGTTGTTATCAAGTGCATATTATCGACACTGTCAGCCGATGATTATGCAGGCGGCTTGAATCACGTGCGCTGCGATATGATACAATTTTGAATGTTTAGCGTCAAAAGTTGCAATGAAATGGTTAATTAAGGACTGCAACCAAACACCCACTGTGCTATGATCTTATTTGCAAAGAAATGTTCGATAATTTCACAACTCTTATCTCAGTGTATTTACAAAATTGAATTTCATAATTTTTTAACTAATCAACTATCATGTTTCATCAGTGGAAGGCGTCGAATGTACTATGATGTGAGCTACGAAAACTCGAGTACGGCTAATATTTTGAGGACATGACGTTGGTTGTCAAAATTTCACTCTCGTAACTTCTTACTGACTTCATAAGTTTGAGTTTCATTTAATTTTACTGTTTATGACAGTGAAATATTTATGACAAACTCTACCAACAGGTTATGCGATTTTTAATTCCTTCAATTAGCCATTTTTGCTATTTCATCTGAAGCGGCATCTAAAAACGATATCCCAGTGATTGTTTATCGCAGCATAGAAAAACCCCAAGCAATTCAAATTAATGTAAAGAGTTCAAAATGTGAAGTAAAACCCTCTCTTTCATCAAGACGACGCTTTTAAAGTGTGGAGCTCTCGGCGTGGTGCCATCACTTAGAATCAGTTTCTAGCGAGTTAATATTTGCGCCGATGTCTGTTAGAGATTCAGCTTTCAGAATCCTAATCAATTTCCGTTGATTTTATCCACCTCCTAAGTTCGTTTATTATCTAGTCGGCATGAAGCGATGCTTGATAAACAGCTTCAACTTAAAAGACATGTGCCCGTCAGTACTGCTGGAAGCGGAGCCAAGGAAGAGTTTCGAATTTCCAAACTCGTCTTAAGCACGTCCCGGCAGAAGGAGAAGCAAGATTAACGAACAGAAAAATCAAGATTACAGCTCGTATCATTTTAAATCACGTCTTTTTTCTTTTTTTTTTTTTTTTTTTGGATAAAATATTAACTCGACTTATAAGCGATTATATCTGCGATTCGGGCACAAAACGATTCGAGTCTAAACATGAATTCAATAAGAAATTTATTGTAAATATTCTGCCCGGAGACTGCTTGAATTAGCAATAATAATTATCCTCTTTTCCCAAATGTTGTTTTCAACGATTTGGAACATAATAATTTGTCCACATTTTTTATATTTATTTTAGTTTTTGATGTCTACCCCTAACGTGTTTGCAATTTGAGTTGCTTGAATTATCTATCTAGATTACTTGCAAAAAAGACTTTCTGGTAGTGGCCAGGATGGATTTGACATTTACGGTTTATCGAGACGTCTTATTTAAAGTAATTCTCCTTTTTGCCTTTGGTGAGGGTAAGTTTGCTAGAACAAGATAATAGAAATGGGATAAATCAAGTATGATTTTCTCTTTGGGTTGGTCTTCCAAAGTACAGTATTGTGATGAGCTAAATTATAAGACTGTTTTTTTATTCTTATTTTTAAAAGCAGCAATACTAGTGTCAGGTCTACAGATAGAATTATTATTTTATTTTATTTCATTTTTTTGCCGAAACTTGTTTCTCGAAATGTCATGCTGGAAGTGTGATTTGACTATAGTCAGCTTACATACGGTGTAAACATATGTAAATCCTCCTTAAACCGCTTTACCCGCTAATTATCTCGGAGAATTGTGTCTTCAACTTCAACGGAAAAGAAATCTGCATAGCTGAAAAATATCACCCAAACGGCTTTTACAACACCTTGATATTTTCTATTCAAATGTTAATGTTTCTTTTTTGCCGTTGCTATATATATATAAATATATATATATATATATATATACATATCTATATCACGCTGTTGGTACAATTTATTCACATTTCGATCCTCTGTTTTTATTTGAGGTCATCATTTTAGGCCCTTGAGGTTAATTGTATTCTTATTTCGCATCTTAAAAACTGACAGTAGTATTTGTAACTATCTTGCAATCATTAACAATAGCTTAAATTCAGAAAATTTTTACAATGATTGTTCCTAGACCAGCTTCTACTTCCCCAATTAAACTTAAAAATCGAATCAAATTGATTTAAATTAAAGTCAGATTCAGTTATCGCGCTTAACTTCTTTGCCATTCTTCCTCAGGTAGCAAGGACGATTTCTTTTCGGGAACGTCGCCTCAAACAAAGGGCTGATTCCCAGTCTATTTTGCTCTCCCGAGCATGTTCCAATTTTGCCTCGCAGTGATGCATAGGTTTCTAGACGGCCGAATAAAAATATAACATCTGGATGCTGCATGCAAATTTCGGCACGTGGAGTCGACCTAGGCGGGAGCCCCGGTCGATTTATAGCCGTTTCCTCAAACCATCAATAGCGATTTTAAGCCAAGACGACGGTTGCGGCGATGGCAACGCCACAAAGTAAGAATAGTCTTGGTTAAAAAAAGAAAATAATCGTGCTGCACCTGCAGCACGAATTTCCGTGCATATTTTGTCGTACTCAGGCCACAAAACAACAGCGTGAAATTACCAAATTTTAGGTTTTGACAACAATGTGAGAGTTTAACAATGAACCATATCGTATCGTAATGAATCATATCCATCCAGTTACAAGATATTTTGCCAGTATTGTACAAGGTGAACAAGATGGAATAATCACGAAATACTTGCGATGACGCTAAGTTATGGCTGTTGTCCTTGCTTAAATTCGCTAATAATATTTTAAGGAGCTGTGTCACGGTAGTTCAGTCCACTTCATGAAGATGATACTGCTCGCTATGCCGTTTAACGTTTAACCCAAAAATTACTGTTAAATTAATTCCCTTGAAAATGACGTACTATCCAGATTTTTCTTTAACGTAACTTGCCACAATTGATATTCATGCACAGGACATTTTTTAAAAAAAATGAAATAAAAAGATGTGGTCAGCGTGCTTTTTCTCGCCCTGCATACTAACCGGAAAAAAATGTTGTTATACAGCAAACGCTACAGGATATTACGGAAAACCTATTATGAGTAAATTAAAAGGAGGGTGGTCACCGTGGCAGTGAACAGAGTACTCTCATACCGGATTGGTCGGAGCCCGGGTTAAAAATGGCCGCGCTTGCCGCTGAGGGTGATCAGGGCGGCAGAGATAAGTTAGCTACTGATTGCCGTCTGCATCAGAATCTTGTTAAAAAGTGCCTTACAGTGGGTACGTGGAATGTTAGAACTCTTTTAGCGAAGGGGAAGCTCGAACAACTTCAGTTCGAAATGGATAACTATGATTATACCATCCTTAGATTAGCGAAGATGAGGTGGACTCGAGTTGGGAGACACGAAAGAGGAGTGGGATTTCTCGTGAAGTAAACCACCACCAGATCAGTTCTTGAGTGCAACCCTATATCTAGCAGATTAATTCAGATTAGAGGACATTATAGAGAGGACATTATAGAGATACTAAAGGATATTTGCAACACAATTCTAAAAACTGGAATTTGGCCTTAAGACTGGACAACGTCAATCCTGATTCCAATCCCAAAGAAGGCGTCGTTTAAGTGTGCTGACCATATAACAATTGCACGTATCAGTCATGCTAGTAAATTATTGTTAAAGATCCTTCAAAAGAGAATTCCACCAACTGTGGGGTCTCTGTTGGATGATTTCCAGGCAGGTTTTAGAGCAGGAAGGAGCACAACGGAGCAAGTAACCAATCTCAGACTATTTTGCGAAAAGTATATCGGACACGACTCAAAAGTATCCTTGAATTTAGTCGACTGCAGAAAAGCATTTGATAGGGTATGGAATGATGCAATATGGTCAGTGCTGAGGAAGTATGGGGTAGATGAAAACATTATGAGAGCACTTGAGCAACTTTATACGAAGTCAACAAGCACAGTGAGGGTAGAAGCGAAATTTAGCGAGATGTAGCGTTGGGGTTAGACAAGGGTGTGTTTTGTAGCCAAGTCTTTTCAATGTCTTTTTGGAGAAGATTGTAAGCAGATCAGTCGAAGAATCCACAGGTGGCGTTTGTGTTCAAGGCTTGCTGGTGAATAACCTTCGATTCGCTGATGACATTGCTTTAATCACAGACAACAGCAGTTAACTACAGGACCTTATCAATAGATTGAACACATAGATTCGGAATGGCGATAAGTGGAGACAATAGTAAGATCATTGTAATAGGTAAAACACCTGGAACATTAGGAACACCTGTTAAGTTGCCTAGGAAGCAGTTGGTGCGAGTCAAACAGTTTAAGTATTTGGGTTGTAATATGCCCGATACGGGTAAATCGATAAATGAAGTACGATACGAGCAGCAATGGCCATGTCGTCTTTAATCAAATGGATCAATTGTGGAAAAGCCCAAAAATTAGCTTCGTGGTGAAATTCAGATTATTACGATCGATTGTGATTTCTGTTTTACTTTACGGATGCGAACCCTGGACATACAGTGAAGAGATTTTAAAGAAGATCAATGCATTTGAATTAAAGTGCTATAGAAGATTACTGGGCATCTCTTGGAGGGACAGACGCACAAATGAGTCAGTGAAAGAACAGGTGGAAGGCTTCGCTGGAGTACATCAACCCCTAATCCAAATTGCACAGGAAAGGAAAATGAAATTCTTTGGCCATGTCACGAGACATCCCAGTGAGCATAGGTTGGCTAACATCATCATATATGGACAAGTCCCTGGAAACAGAGGGCGTGGTAGGCCACGGGGAAGTTGGGTAAAAGATATCTGTGAATGGACACGCAGTACGCCATCACAAGCTACTAGACTTGCTGAGGTGAGAGAATTAAGAATACTCCAGAATCGGAGTGCGTCAACGGATACTGAGAGATCTTTGGCGTAAAAGAAGAAGAATCCCCTGTTTTGCACCGCGCATCTCCTACTGCGCATAACATTTCGACATCGAAGATGGCGTCGATTCTCGCCGGCCGTCTGAAGAGAGAAAAGAAAGGCCACTTTTGCTGTTCAAAACCCTTTTATCACAATCAACTCCTCTCGGTCAAAAAGTTGTTGGCTCGTGTCCTTTCGCGGAAAATGATTATCTGAATTTGCCGTCCATTTTGTCGTCTTGTTGCAAAGAAACGAGCACGGTGTAGGCCTAGATACAAATATCTTTAAAAATGTTCTAAATTTCTTTCTAGAAATTCTCATAAAATTCCTAAATTTTCGTTTGAATTCAGTCTAAATTTCTTTAAAAATCTTCTAAATTTCTCAGAAATATCTTTTTTTTTTTTTCTAATGTTAATTTGACCCATTTTTGGCTTTATATCAATTAAAGAAATGAAAAAATATACATTATTATTTGAATAGCAAAAGATGTTGCAGGGCTGGTTTATTTTAAGGTATAATAAGTAAATAAAAACATCTAAGCAACTCGATTTCATCAATTTCTGTTTATTAATTAAATATTGCAATTTGCCATAAGTGCTTTGCCAGAGAACACGGATCCCAGAACACAGCACTAAACAGTTAAAGAGTTTATTGAATTACAACATCTTAAAGCACAGTGTTATTAATTTCAAACAAAAACTTTTCAAACAAAGTTTTGCGTGCAACTAGGTATGTTGTTAATAACATAATAATGATCAGTCTAACAACTTAAATATATAAGTCCCCCCATACTTCTTACTTACATGTAAATAATATCAGCGATCATTTACTCGCAGCATCAAAGAAAATTCAATGTAATCTTCCAGCGCATCATGTTGTTGTTCACCAAACGTAGTTGTAAGCATGGAAAAAGCTCTTTCAGCTGCTGTAGATGATGCCTGTAAAACTACTAGCTTCTGTATTGCTGAAGACCACACTGGTAGTTCTCGAGCTACTGACTTCCACCAGGGCCAAGAATCTGACAAAGTATCAAATTCATCAGGAATTTGAGATGCCTTCACAATGTAGGTTGGCAGTTCATCTTTCAGAGACTGAATGACTTCATTGTTGCTAAGAAAGGGGACAGCTCTGATTTGATCTACTGTTTCAGCATCTGATTCTGACACTTTGACAAACTTCGGGCTAAAAAGCTGAAGAGCTTGGAACAATTGGATAGACCGCGAGAGACTGTGGTATCATTTGATATAGTATTGAAAAGCTGGCATCAAGCATTCTCTAAAGCCATAGTTGTACCATCTTTGCTGTTCTGCAACATCCACAGGAAACAGCTGCTGTACCACACCGGTAAGAGTAGTGAAGTTGCGGACTCTGATGAATGCCTGCAGCATTTGAAGCTTCTCATAGGCAATCAAAATCAATGTTCCTTCACCTTCAAGGGTGTATGTAGACCTCACAAATTCCTCCATTTCCATCACTGACGCTAGCTCAATCTTAAGCTTATTTGTGTTCACGTCAGATATCTGGAGTACTCGTTGTCTTGAGGTCTTTGCAAAATCTTCATTGCTCGTTAGAAAAGTTCTGATATGCTGCCATTCTTGAAGCACTACCCTTGCACACTCCCAAAAACTCCACCATCTTGTGGAATTGTACCTTGGCATTGACCGTCCACTTATGCCTCTCCAAATATTTCTAGCTCTAATACTGGTGCTGAATATGAGATTCCATGTTGCCATAAATAGCTTGAGTGTTGGTGTGTGGCATTTCTCTCCCACTTTGTTCAGGAAATGTGAAATACATCCAATATCAATCATATCACGATAAAGCACAGACACCGTCTGCAGAGCTTTCGTGTTAACAAAAGCTCTGTCTCTCATCGATGCTAAAAGACTGTTCTCTTGAACATTAATTTTTCTGTGCAACACCTCGTTAATTATGCGAGCTAGCTCGTCACCGTTTACAGAACTTTTTAAAAGTCTCAATCTCACAAGCCTCTGCTTTATTGTCCATGATTTCACAAAACGAACCAGAACAACTAATGCTTCCCCATATCGCGTAGTTCCATCATATATGATGGCAACATCTTTTCCCTTCACTTCTTGGCAAATGCATTCGTATTCTTGTTCGAGGATGAAAGGAATAAGTTGTCTCATGTTCGAACTTGAAGTAAGTGGGTATCCCACCTCCTAAAATAGATCTCTGAAATATTCTGCCCTACTCAAAGGTGTACCACTCTTCAAGAACGCTTTAACAAATTTCACCCTGAATAATCTTGTAGTAGAAGGAAGCGTTTCTCCCTTTGGATGGTTCTTATCGTCATAGTTTGCAATGGCCTTTCTAATGTTGTCGTCTTTCTTGTCGTTCAGCAACCGCTTTTCTTCGTTCTCCTTGTGTTTTTTGCTTGAAACATGTGTATTCTGTTTCTTCAGAGAAACTAGCTCACAACACGCCGTGCAAAAAAGTCCCCCATTTGCCTGTGCGGTGAGTGGCTCATCTTTAAATTCTTTGGCTCTGTCTTTAGCTGAGATTGATTTTGGCTCGCTTTTCGCTGCAGTTGAATTGGGCGAACTTGACTTTGATCTTCGGTTTCCTTTTCCAGGGTTGGTTACCAATTTTCTTTTTCGAGATAAATCACTTGCAACAGGCGGTCGTAGGCGTGACAAAACTGAAACAACTTCATCTTGTCTTCCTCTTTGTTCTTGTTCACTCGCCTGTTCAATTTCCACTTCGATAACTTCCGCCATGTTGACTGATTGATTCTACGTGGCGTCGAATTAATTGGTAGGTACTTTGTATATGGTGCATCTTATTCTACTTCAAAATAAATCTGCTGAATTGGTAGTATCGCTGGCTCGTAAAAGGAAAAGGGACCATTTTAAACCTGCCGAAAATCTGAACTATAGCTTGTGCAGACAGGGAAACACGAAAACAACTCGTAAAATTTAATATAAAACGGTTTTTTTTTTTTTTTTTTGCTCTTATGAAGTATCTTTTTTGTGATAATTGCTCTAAATATCACATTTTTTTCTAAATTTCTCAACATTTTCTAAATTTCTCAAAAACTTCTAAATATCTCAAAAAATATCGCGATATTTATATCTAGGCTTACTCTGTTGATCCAGCATCATTGTGTTTCAAAGGGCAAAGAGCCCTGATGGTGCCCATCTCCTCTCCGGCTGTGGATGGCCGTTGGCTCCTAGGAGCTCATCCGCCCTTTGACAGATCTTGTTTTTAGTTCTGGTGGGTGTCCACACACCCTCCTCCACCTGACTGGCTAGACAGGTGTGGGAAGCCAGTTTAGTCGCCGACCACCCGACCATGCATATGCGACATGTAGTACCGGGCTGCATGGTACCGGTAGCAGCCCATATAGGCTCACCGTTTCAAACAGAAGATTAAACAACAGAAATCAAAGCTTCGTGCCAAAAAAGGGGGCGTGACCAAACAAAAGTTTGTCGGACATGCATGCAAAACAGATTTAACTGAAATTTTGAAAAACTGTTAGGCTGGACAGTTTTCAAAAACACCGATTGCAATCTCTTTTAATTAATTAATCTTCTTAGATTTTGCTAATCTCTGCCCTCTTTCGTATTTGCTGTTTTATTAAAAACTTTCTTTCAATAGATTTATTTCAACACGGTTTCAATTGTTGCTATTACCTGAATCTCGCTAAATTTGTCCCCGATTACGTCACAAGTACACAATTTAGGATGGTTTTCACGAGCGACGGAATTGGAGTGGGAGTCGTAAGCAAATATGAGTGGTATGACGTGGTGAAAACTGCCTTCCGACTCCGCTTATGATTCCGTCGCTTACGATCCAGAGAAAATTAGATTGGCGGAGTGGGAAGCAGAAGCTCAAAAACAAGCCAATCACAATGCAGAGAAGTGGGCCCGGCCGAGGTGGAAATTTTGGCGCCAAAACAGAATAAATAAAAAACATGGTCGACGTTGAGCAGAACTTTCTTCTTTGGCTCCCTCTTCCCCTTATTTTTGCAAGACTTACTGGCTTAGTAATATATCCGGGACTGATTTAAGGAGGTTTTTTTTCTGGGCCCACGACTCTGCGGAAGTGGCGGGGCGAGGACAGAAAGAAAAACCCTCAAATCATTCCCGTATATATAATCAGTTTTTTTTTTTCATACATACCTTATTTAAGCCCAGCTTCTTTGGCCACCTCCTGCCAAGTATTCTTTTTTTAAGTTCTTTTTTTAAAAAGTTTGCAAGTCTTGTCTTATAACTCATCCAAAAGAACCTTTTAAATTTGATGTTATACTGTGATTCACTCACGTGCACTCACTCGCAACAACACTTCCGAAGGCTCTAGAGAGAAATCAAAAGTCAAATTCGACTACCAATTGGAAGACTATCTCAAACCCAGCACATAGAATAAGTATGACAAAATTCCGTCTGGGGGTTCATGGCTTGCGAATACAGACTGGGAAATGCGAAAATAGAGGTGCACCAATCCCAGTAGATGGAAGAACGTGTCTAGTCTGCAATAGAGGCTATATAGAAGACGAGCGGCACTTCTTGATGTATTGCCTAGGGTACGGATAACATTAGAAATGAGCTCCATTTTCTCCTTTCAACACACGATGTTGCTTTCAAAAGCCTTAACGATGAGGATAAGATACGGTATTTACTTACCCTAGAAAACGAAACCACTTCAAAGATAGAGGGTAAATACACATAATTAATGTTTCAGAAGAGAAAAGACATCCTAAATAATTAAAAATAATAACTTTATACCAATTGTATAACAAGTAACTGTATGATCTTTTAGTTAATTAGTTATTCTAGTAGATATCATCACCTTTATTGTAACGAGTCCGATACCTCCCTTTGGAGAGTAAGGTGCAATAAAGATTTACTGTTTACTGTTTACTCACAAACTCACTCACTCACTTAGTTCATTCATTTATTCAGGAAGTCATGTTTTGGATGGCCCCTAAGCGGTACGGGGAAAAGTAAAAATGATTTTTTTTTTCTCTCCCACTATTAGTCACAGCAAACTTTGTTTCACACGGAAATGCCATCTGCAAAATACAAAACGGAAGTTTTCAAGGAAGTGAAGTAGAAGTGAATACCCACGAGGATGTATCTTTTAACTGTTCTGTGGTACCACAAGGCGCGCACGCAAGCACAATCAGGTGGACAAGAGGACAGCGGATCTATAAAAAGGATGTAAAATCGGTCCCTGGCCTCTGGTCGAGTTTGAGAATAGACAGTGTTGGTATCAAAGACGATGGGAAGTACATATGTGAGGTAACCACGGACACACAAAGAGATCTCTGCACAGTAACTCTTCATGTCAACTGTAAGTTTTTTTCAAGGGGCGAAACACACGACAATAATGAGCTTTAGGTAAGAGAGGATGAGTGTTACATAGAGAAAGACATAGAGAAATTAAATAGATCAATAAGTAAATAAAATCGAGCGTTCTTGATGTGCTATTACACAATGCACATGACATGCTTTCGCTCCCCAAAGAGGTTATACTATGCATGAAGTTCCTAATTTTACAGGAAAGAATATTGAAATAAAATTTGTCAATTTTGATGCATTTTGCGAGACTAAAGCTCACTCGCAAAGACAAAAATGCGTCCTGCCCTGTTTCTTTTTAAGAGAAGTTCTTTCGCTTTTCAGAGTCCAAAAAGGTGGGGGGGTCCCCGGAGCCCTGGAGCCCTAGATTTTTTTGCTGTGGAGCCCGGAGCCCGATCATTTCTCCGGTGTTTAGAGTACAGTCTACTAGTCAACAGTGGAACCCGGAGCCTTAAAGTAGCTAATATGGAGCCATGGAGCCCCGATTTTTTGGCCTTGGACCCCTGGAGCCCTAAAACCCTTTGGCACCCTGGCTTTTCTCGTGCCCAGCAAACTTACCGAGTTTATTGTGGCTCCTTGCATGCATGCAAAGGCGTGGACAAATCGTTAATTATATGTTTTATGTAATTTACCAGACATAGTTGGGGGTATAATGAATGCTTTATACTGGTACGACACTAGCCTACAGACCAGGCCTTTTTGGATAAAAGGCGATGAATAATCATTCGATTCAATCTCTCTGGCGCCCCCCTGGACGCTTGTATCATTTTGTTGAATAAACTTAGAGAGCGTTGGGGCGAGCTAAAGAAGATGATGATGTCGGCACCCGTTCCTGTTGCCACTATTGGCATCATTTTTCCGACCCTTATCATTTCACTTTTTTTCGTCTCACAAGCCCCACCCCTTCTTTCAAGAGACAGTGGATCCTTCACCACTACTCCTCAGGTCCTGCCAGAAGGGGATAGTTCCGTGTTCCATTGCTACGCTAACGGCTGGCCTGCGCCTTCATTTGCCTGGTTGAAAGAGGGGAAGAAGATCAAAAGCGGCGACGCTATGAACTCATTGGTGCTAACAACAAGACTCGGAGGTTTGGACTTGGAGATCTTCTACGTCAGGCAAAAGGAACACGCGGGACGGTATACGTGTGTGGCATACAACAAGTTTGGCAAAAAGAGGCATAATATTCTTCTATCAGTTTTAGGTACGTTTACATTTTTCTTCCAAAGAGTGGATTTAGTTTTGTTTTAAAACATATCTATCACGGGTACAGAAGAACACTAACTCGAATCTGTGGATTTCCAGTCTTTCTATGTAGTCTCACGAAATAGAGGCAGCAACAGCAGCTTCCTTCGTTGCCGTGGCTTTTTCCCCCTCGGAGAAAAGCCCTGGGAACTAGATTACAAAGGGTGGTCGCTATTTCAAAGATACTTATCCATCGGGAGGAAAAAAAGGAATGATAGACCCACAGTAGCTATGGAGGAGTCGGACATTGTGATTCAGTTTATCGTTTCGCGTCCTTAGATACGATGAGCGACGGAGCCAAATTCTCGTGAACGTAAAACAAAACCTTAGCTCCTTTCCGACTCCGGATCCCTCCTGATAACTTGCCTTTCATATTGCAACGTCCACCTTTTTTTATTGTACTTTTAATCTCGAAAACCCCACGACAGACGTTTTATAATTGATAACTCTACTCGAGAAGGGTTTGACCCTGAGTGTCAGTATGAAAGATAGAAGAGCCATTTGATAGGGCTCCTGACTTCCAACAAGTACGTAGCGATTCGTATACAGGGAATAAAAGCATTAAATACTCTCTTCATCTTGCCAGCAAAAATTAGGTGAATTCAATTTTACAAATTTTAACCATTGAACTCGTATTTTCCAGTCCGATGGGAACTGATTCATCGTAATTCCTGAATGGTGTGTGTGTAGCTTGTGTTTCTAAAGCTTTGATTATTTGGCGCCCCCGCCACACAATATCAGCCACCTCTTCGTCTGGCTCACCTTCTCATTCGGCCATCTTGCAAATGTGCCAGAGTTGTCGTGCAAATGTGCAAGACTTATCGTACACGGTTTTTGGAAAGGTTCTAAAACTTCAACTTCACTAATTTAGTGATCTATTCTAGATACGTTTCCGATCGTGCCGCCGGAAGTCCACACATCTGTCAGTCAAGTAACGAAGCACAAGAATGAAGACGCGCTTTTGACATGCGCAGGGCAAAACACTCCGGATACAAGCTCAGTAATCTCTTGGATCTTCAATGGTACATCGTTGCCCCTTGGAACTGATGATAACGTTCACCACGTGATCGACTACATTTATTTTGTGGAAGGATATATTCCCAAAGTGAACTTTTCTCTTTTAATAAGAAATGTAACAGAACGAGACACGGGTTCGTATACCTGCGAGGTTCTCACACTCAAAGGCGTCGACTCAGACACGATCTTCCTACGACTTGTCAAAGCAAGTAAGTAAATAAAAATCTAGCAAATTGTTGAGTAGTTCCAAATAGCTCTAAATCTAATGCTTCCTTTAGAGGGTCAACATTTGGCAGGAAAGCTGTTCCAAATAAATACAGTAAAATCTCTATTAATCGGCCACCCTCGGGGTAACGGCTAAGTAAGTAAGTAAGTAAGTAAGTAAGTAAGTAAGTAAGTAAGTAAGTAAGTAAGTAAGTAAGTAAGTAAGTAAGTAAGTAAGTAAGTAAGTAAAGTAAGTAAGTAAAGTCTGTTTACGAGCCAAGTGGGCCATCAGAGCCGGCGCTTATCCCGGTTTCTGTGGCATGAAGCGACTAGGAGTATTTTTATTCTCCCCTGGGTGGGATGCCAGTCCATCGCAGGGTTACCCCAGCATTTCGCCGG
The DNA here is from genome assembly GCF_036669925.1 of Montipora capricornis. Lineage (NCBI taxonomy): Eukaryota > Metazoa > Cnidaria > Anthozoa > Scleractinia > Acroporidae > Montipora > Montipora capricornis. The sequence continues at coordinate 50,029,256 of NC_090883.1, read as the reverse complement.
TACCCATTTATACACCTGCGGTGGAGAGAAGCACCGTAGGAGTAAAGTGTCTTGCCCAAGAACACAACACAATGTCCCCGGCCAGGTCCCGAACCCGGACCACTTGATCCGGAATCGAGCACACTAACCATGAGGCCACCGCGCCTCCCTAACGGGGTAACGGCTACGGGCTACTGGAGGTTGGCTGCTATAGAGGTTCTTCAGAAATCAGCATAATCTTTCGTAGAAACGTCACCTTATTCTAAAACAAACACGTTTAGAGGCTTGCGACAACTTTCGAACAAGCTTAAGAGACAGCTCTCCTACCGAACAAAAATACAGTACTGTTAGAAATAATATACGTTGAGGTGAGGTTCTCCCACCTTAACATCAACACTCTAAACTATGACGTAAACTGAGTTGATTTTTTTAACCGGAAAAGGAGGCGATGTCTGTAACTAAAACTTTGCATTGCGGGTCCATAATTAATTTTTTTTTTTAAAATGCAAGGAAGTCTGTCGCTGAAAAGCCAAACTAAGTGTATGAAACTCTTGGTGGCCGCTTAATATAGGTGAAAGCATTACGAAAACTCTCATCGGGATCGTCGGCGAACAGGTGGCCGCTTAATAAAGGTTTGATTTACAATATTATTCTACAATTATTTCGGGACTTTGAAGGCTGGCCGCTTAATAGAGGGTGGCCGCTATAATGGAGCTCCCACTGTATTCTGAAAATACGATAAATTTTAGAAGTTACTAATGGGTTCCAAGGAATGAGCTCCTGTTGTGTCGAATGTACCAATTTGGTCATTGTTAGGATATGGAGGTTTTCAGCCTACGCACCATTTCAAGTTTCAAGGGATGTTCAGGGTAGTCTCGCAATCAACTCGCTGGTTGCATATTGGCCAATATTGGTTGTCTTCCAACCAATCTTCTCAATTCGGTTTTGTTCATTGGATGGAAAGCCCAGCCTCCCTCCAAAGTCCAGCTCTTTGCCTCAAGCCCAGTTCTTCACAAGGACCTAGGCTTAGGGAAAGTGGACTTTTCTGGCTTAACATAAATCTTTAATTTAATTGCTTTGACGGCTAGGAAGAAAATGACGATTTGCTGATGTTTCTCAATATGGGATGATAGTAAGAAGGTGTCTTCTTTAATAAAATCACGCAGTTTAATAGCCTATCCTCAACTTTCGCGATGAGGTGATGTACAATGCAGTCCAACCAAAGTTGTTTGTTTTTGATGAATAATTGACAATAAGAACTAAGCCTAAATTCCAACCTATTTGTAGATGAACAACATGGGACCATAAGAAACAATGCCTTACTTATACCGCTATTACTGGCAAGCGCTGGAATCCTTTGTGGCCTAGCAACTGCTATTATCGCACACAGAGTAAGGAGGAAGAGAAGAAGACACGTAAAAGGTAAGTTGTTTCTCTTACTAAGCTTGTTGTTCGGTGTTTTTGCCTCGTTCCCAGGCTCGAGACCCCTCCTCCCATAACACCAGAGAGGGAGGGTGGGGATACCGTCGGAATATGTTTTGTCAGGAATATTGTCTCGGGTGTTACATTGAGGGGAGGGGGGGGGGGGTTCTC